>NW_025940573.1:0-93753 GCF_000764305.2 Hyalella azteca
TTGATTTTTTAGAATTTTCAATGCTGTATCGTGCACCGTATTTTCAACGTAACTAAATTCAAATTTGACGTTTAAAATAGGTCTTTCAATTTCACACAAACGTTGTTACTGAAAGTGAGGAATATTGCAGCTCTTATCTGCACTAAAGTTGAATTAAACGGACACGGATGCTCGAGTTTCCGGAACTAACAAGCTGCAATTTGAGTCGAGTTTGGCCCCAATCAATTTCAACACGGCAGTTATTCTATTTTTGGGGGTAAAGCTTCTACGCACTGTTCGCGAATAGTTTTATGAAATAATAATTGTTGAAATTCAAACCTACGCCATCAAAGTATTAAAAGCATTAAAAGCAGCAACAAAAGCATTGAAAACAGCAACACTTATGTTCTTTTTATGAAAGGAGACATCTTCACGTTGGTTTAACGCTATATGTCATTTTACACTAATCATCTTTCCCTATCAGCCAACGGTGTGGGTGATACCGAGCATGAAAAAGTTACTAATAATCTATTGAAATTAGTGTATAACTTTAGGTTATGTACACAACACAAACGAATATCATTGTGGAGTTTACATGCACGCGTACACAATTCCAACGTAGAAAAGTTCGTCGTATACGTGCTCCAAATACAAGTTGCACGGCATATGCTCATCCTGTTCCCAGAATATTGCTCGATGTTATTCTTTATGAGAAGAGATGGCAGCGAAATGTGTTCGACCAATTTGTTCAGAATTTCGTCTTTTTGTCAACTTATTTTTCACAATGTATCCCAATACAGCTTTGGCTCAAGGCCTCTTGGGTCGAGAGCTCAGTCTGTAGTTCTCTGAGTTTGCTAAAATAAGGAACAACCACTATAGATATTACTCCCCTCTTGTTGGAAGGGCAATCTTAAAATTGCCGTCGTAGATTTGCCTGTGCGTAAGAACACGCCAATGCCGTACTGTAAACGGCTACACAAAGGTCGAACTAAAATCGTCTGGAATAGAAATTGTTGAATTTTATTCATGAGATATAATGCATCAGAAGTAATAATGACACTCTATTGGAAGATGTGCAAGAGATCGATGAATGGATAAGACACATTCTTAACCTATTTAGCTTGATTAACGACGTCTCTCTTAGTTTCTAAGGTGCAGATAAGAACGGCCTTAAAAATCTCAATAACATTACTCAATCGTTATCTTCACATGTAAAATTATTGAGAACAGGCTCAAAGTTATTTTATCTGTGTTGAACACATGTAATGAACGAGGAAAATCAAATATTGTACAGCAACCTGCATACCTTCGAAGAATTTAAAACGCTAGGGCATAAATTTGCTGATTTCATTAGACCGAGTGCCAGCTCACCAACCATTAAAGTAGAACTTTGCAAACTGAGCGATCAATTCTGAATATTGTACAAAACTCAAGTGTTTTCCATTCTCTTCAATCATTAAATTAACGCCGATCAAAATTGAGCTAAGGAAAGTACTTTGAAAACTGGCAATGGAAAAGTTGAAGGAAGTCAATTCAATTTTGTTTATTATACTACTCCAATATGTAGCATGATTTTTTTCACATAGCATTCCCCTGCGATTTTTATTGGTGAACATCAGTTGGAAATTTTGCAATGCATTTCTCTGTAAATTTTTATGCTGATTTTTAATTTTCCTTTGTCGATAATTCGAAATTAATTTAGTAGATGGATTCCTCGATTTGCTATACTCTCGAATAAATGATTTCCTGTGATAGGGCCAGAGAAGTATTCAATCTCGCAGAAAACTTACTAGCAAAAATGTACAAACATCAATGAAATGAAGTATGAAGCCCAAGAAATTAAAAATATGTGAAAATTTTACACTTTGCCCATTCACGATGGGAGCTCGTGAGCACTGCGTTTTAAACCAATGGGACAACGAAGACGTTGAGTTGATGGCGAACACCGCAAATGGAGAACATGTGTGGCATAGGGAAGTCGATGGAGCATTAAAATCCGGCCGCCACTGGCGTTAATCTCTGACAAAAGATAAGAAAATCAGCAGGCTGGATAAGATAGAACACGTACTGTTATGCACGTGCCGCCTCCGAAGACTCATGCCTCTCCCGGTTCAGGTAAGCAGGCAAAAGTACAAGTGCATCAATATGCATTGAATACGAATGCATATTAGGACTGACATATTTGGTTACGATGGTAATTCCAAGACGAGTATTTCATTTCTATTATTTTGAATATTATAGATTATGGTAAGCGTGGGGTAAAAAAACATAATTATAAATAAGTTAAAAGAAAGCAAATTGGGCATTACAGACTTGTAGAAACATGAATAGTTTGCTCGAAAGGAATGAAAAAAATATAAAAGATACCCAAACGCCTCATGCAGTGGTAAAATTTCGAACACATTATTTGAGTAACTCGTATATTCAAAATAGTCCCACTATTTTTTAACGTTTGAGCACAAGTTTGAACAGAAGTAGAACGAAATTTTTTGTTGCTAAAATAAATTTAATATTTGCTTCATAAATCATTAAATTCAGAGCAAATTTCAGGGTACGATGATCGTAAATATTAGTTAATATATTATAAATAAATCGAGCTTCGTTCAGAGCCCCTGCAATATGGCAATAATATGCAAAACTTTATTTTAAAACATGCATCAAATGGGTACACTAAAATTTATTGCGGAAGTCAATTTTAAACAGCATCCAACCCAAATGAAAACGTCATTATTATCCATTACAGATGTTCATGTCTTCTTTACATTGAATGTTACTGAGACAAATTGTAATATAATAATTATGTTAAATGCACTAACTACATAGTTTGAACAGTGTCTTGCAGAGGGTCTAAAAATTTAAGACGAAAATTTCACTAGTTCGGAAAATCTCAGCTCACTTAGTGCTTTTAGCAACTGCAAAAAACTTAGCCACTTACGTTGAGTGTCATGAATAACAGGAAATGGTTTTGCAAATGTAAAAAATAACGTCTCATAATCATGCTTAACAGATGGATCTTAGCATACACAATATATGAACAATTTATCTCAATTATACTTTTACAGATTAGCAGGAGGTATAGCGTGAGAATCATTCACAAAAATTGAGCTTGTTAGCGTAACTGAATGGATATTTAATAAATTTCTGATTTGACAACTCTCTGAACGCTGGACTGATATATTTCATAAAATTGGTAAGTCTGCATCTGATTCAATTAAAAACTGCAGTCCTCATTTACACTTTCTTCCGAATAGCCCAGAAGGATATTCATTTTAAATATCAAGGAGTGGAAAAAGTTTTAAAACTTCACTGCACTTCGCACCAAAAACTACGGCGTCGTCGAATACCGCCGTTAAGTTGATCTCAAGTGCCGCGTTTTACGATGCGACTTCAGTGGCGGGGATCAGAGTGGTGAGAACTTCATGCCGTGCTGCATGCTGCACAAGCGTGCCACGCAGCAGGGCTGCCACGCAGCAAGGCTGCCACGCAGCAAGGCTGCCACGCAGCAGTGCTGCCACACAGCAAGGCTGCCACGCAGCAGGGCTGCCACGCAGCAAGGCTGCCACGCAGCAGGGCTGCCACGCAGCAAGACTGCCACGCAGCAAGGCTGCCACGCAGCAAGGCTGCCACGCAGCAAGGCTGCCACGCAGCAGTGCTGCCACGCAGCAAGGCTGCCACGCAGCAAGGCTGCCACGCAGCAGGGCTGCCACGCAGCAGTGCTGCCACGCTTAGAGAAATGATTCCTTGTCCGACGAGTGATGCACATATGTAGCTCTTGTGTGGGTCATCTTGACCCAGTTTGACCAAGCTACAGAATGTATCAGTGACACATCCGCTCTATACCAGAGCTGCTAATAGAAAGTGTCACTTTTCGTACCATAAGGCCAATATCTTTTTCTGAGTGGTGAAAAAAAATTAATAAATTATATGCCACTGGTCATAATAGATACGACTTGAGAATTTCTGAGAAGAACTAAAACGGTTGTTTCAAAATACAAAAAAAAATTTATGAAGGATGAATGATAAGCATGTTGGGATAACGAAAATCAAGCAGAACTTTCGAAGTAATCAATGTTGTACATTGACTCCTAAATCACAGGGTGCCTGACGGCATTAATTAAGGGTAAAATTCCAAACTCAGAATTTAGTTACATTTATACGTATTTTATGGGCAACGAAATCCCTTCCACCGATAATGCAGAGGTGAAACCAATACTCACAGTTGCGAATTTAAATGTCATTTGGACTTGTAAATAATTTTTGCCTATGAATTAATGATATTTAAGTATACAATTTTAATTTACAAACATTTGCTTCAGTGATCCAACTAAAAGAAGCAATGATTTATTTTTCAACCTACTGCCTTTTGAATCCGTTTAAAGGTGCAATATTACCCTGTATTTGCACCTAATATGTCTGAAAACTTTCACCAAGTTAGACCACTGTGTCTTTCTTTGAAAGTCTTCTAAGAAGTTTAGTGAATCATATTCATTGAATATATATACGTTTTTTCTCTATCTCTTTCTCTATCACGAGGAAAGTCTATCTGATATTTAAATATATATCTCAATTATTTCATTATCATCAAGAAAATAATTGCTCTATGCCTGAGCAAATATTTTTATTCACTTATATTCGGGACGCAACTGCAGTACACAATCGCACTACCATAGCCTGCAGCTAATCAAGTCAGATCGTTTGAAAGGCGCAACATGTCAGCGCACTTCTCTCTGTGCAGTGACCACTCTTTACACTTTTATTCATAAATACTCCCAGTGGTACAGAGTTTTTACACTTTATTCATAAATACTTCCAGTGGTACAGAGTTTTTATTCGTATTATTCCTTGGAGTAGCGCTGTGTAATGTATGGTTGAAAGGAAGGCAAAATTTATATCTATAATTCATGCCAGTTTTTTCTTATCCGACAGGAGTTTGCTTCTGTTGCGAACTAAAAGAAGGAATAAAGGTCAGGCGCGAGAATTTGTATTCGTTTTCTACGTGTAGGGCGTTGATAATCCTTCACTTAAGTAGCATCAGAATTGACTTGAGTGAAAAAATATAATTCAGTACTCACTGCAGTGAGTGACAGAGAGCGCATTTTCTCGTCGACTAAAACGTGAAGTCACGGAGAGACGGACGGACAGACAGACGGACATGACGAGCACAATAGCGTTTTTTCCATAAGTGCGAAAATGCGCTTAAAAACTCAATAGAATCGAACTTTAAGCTCCTAATTGAGTTAAAAAGTTTGTACCACATAACTTTGCGCAATAACTGCAAAAGATCGATGTTCGGAGAAAAAACTCTTCAGTTGTTTTCTTGAAAATATTTTATCGCAGAAAGTTACTCAGGATAGTTTAGAAATGAAATTAGGAGAACGATGCTTATTGACATGAAATTCTGCGAAACTAAAATAACATCTAGCATTTCATTGGATCTTATTTCATAGAATGTGAAACAATTTTTTTCTTTCCTTACTGAGTAAAATATTGCATCATCTAGCAATATTATTAGTATATTTTAATAACTATTTTATATTAATAATAAAATTTGCATTATTATATATATTGCATTATGTTTTGCAACATTAATTAGCCACTCATAGGCATAGCAGCTTCTTGCACTTTCATAAAACAAATAATTATTTGATCTTGCTTGAAAACTCTAATATATAAAAAGAATTTTTATGGATATTGTTAGCTGACTTTAAGAAAAAACAATATATAGGAACTAATCGTCAAAAATTTATCCATTGTTACTATTATTTAATTTTATGTTAGATACTAATTCCGCGCGATTGCTTGCAGGTATTTAAAAGGTTTACAACAATTGAAGTAAGGGTCAGCTTTCTTACTAATATTTCTCACCGAGAAATTTTCAAAGGATTTATTTTTTGCCTCTTATCACGTGATAGATAGCGCTGAACTAAAAAACAATGAAATGCAGAGTTCCTTAAGTATACAAAGAGCTTGTGTATAGGGATTTCCGGGAAATGCTGGCGCTAATCGAGCCTAGAATTCCAGGACTTGTAAAACGCTGGCGATTGATAGCTAGGATACACGGAGTCCATTCAGATTTTCTCGCGCATTGCCTCCTGTTGTAGTAGGCGTCGGGAAGGTGAAGTAGTTGTGCAGGAAATACGTTTACAAAGTATCATATGCCTATGAAAAAAAATCTATGCGCAACTAATGTTTTGTATGCCAGCAATTATTTCCTATTAATATCAATCATTTTATGTATTTCACATGAACTGACCAGTTACCGGATTACATACATTTGTATCATTTTTCTGAATTCCAAGAAATTTGCAAAGGAAATACTGAAATCAAAAAGTTTAAAAACTCAATCTATCTAAAACATTTAAACTCGATCTTCTCGTATCCGTTGTTCGAAGTAAATTAGGTCAAAGAATTTTGTACCATTCTGTCTTGAATCCTTTTCTTGTGATACTTAAATGCTCGGAGTAATTCCCGCGGAGTTGTATTGTTCTATGATCTGTATATACTGTAGGTTACAAGCAACGATGAAAAATTACTACGATGAATTGTTACTGTATGGTTCCGGTAGTTAATCGTCCTTCTCATTTATTTATTTGCATTTGATGGAATTAACACAGAAAAAACGGATGTAAACATATTAGGCTATGATATAGTATTTGAACGCAGTTTGTGTTTATCCATTAACAAGTTTACTCACATAGCATTAGTTAATTTGAAATATAGGCTGTATCGATTCCAGCTGACAAGAATGAAGTGTAAAGGACTTTCTTATAGTCCAGTCATTTAGGACTAAATAAATATATGCCCTAAGATAAATCAACAATAATTAGACAGAATAATCAAAAATACATGAAATCAAACAATAAATCGCACGATCCGAAAAGCTTAGTTCCTCAAGTAGTGCAGGCATCCGTATATCAAGGGCTGACAATGAATGTTGTGACGCTGGTGAAATCAACTGCGCAGAGTAGGCTAATTCTATTACAACAAATTTAGGAAAAATTAAAACTGGCGGCTACATAAAGAATAATTCGACGGAAGAATAGCCATATGCACGAATATAACCGTTAAGTTTAACGATTACGTTTTTCTCCAAATACGAATAATTATTAATGTTCGGAACGTACTCAAAGGCATGGTCGAATGTAAAAGAAGCGCAACTTTCGGGTAGACAAACTTACCGAGTGTTAATAATGTGTGCACTGATGAAAGCAGCCAACATCGATGACATATGCTGCAAACTTTGTCATTCGGCAGCAATAAGATAGCTAAGTCATGCTTCTGTTGTGGAACATTAGTTGCTCAATGTGAATTATACAGTAAAAGTTTACCGATAAACAGGAAGCAAAGAATCACAAATCTTTGCCATGGCACAGGTCTGCGAAGAAGCCTAATGCCTTAGGGGACAAAGGCCGTTCTTCATTACCGCTGTGTGATTGATAGCTAAAGTTAGGCTGCCTTGTAGCCAGCACAACCCAAGTTATAATTTGTTGAATGCGCCTCGGAACTTTGGTGATCGTCACTCATGGATGACATTAGTGTTGACGAGTGTTATATTTCAGTAAGTTGTGATTAGTGGAATGCATGCGGTTGTTTTTATTGTTGTTTCTCTTATTCTGTGCTAGATGTAATCACAATAAATTTTGCTGGCCGGTGACGGCAAGAAAAAAAAAACATTCATTGAACACCCTTAATATAAACTATTTCGATAATAATTTTTTTTGCATTCACAAAATATTGTGCATCACCAGAAACTTTACTGTTGGCTTCATTATGCCTATGAAGTTTAGGTCTATTTATAAAAATATTCTAAAAAAATTATTTTTTTAAAGACAGAAAACCACTGCGCTCATCAAAACCATGCGTCGATTAACACATTTACTAAGAATAATCAATATTTTTATGCAGCTTTGGACATGATTATTTAGGACTTAACCATCCAAGAGAATGAGAGAGAAGGATGATACGTATGTTAAGATGTCATTGATAAGATTGCGATTGTCTGAATGACTACATCTATGTCTATATATTAACATTCATCGCAAATCCGAGACAAGAATATTAAAATCTGAATCTGAAAAAACAATTTTGTAGCAAGTTTAATGCAGCAAGCTCGCTGCATTTCCAACCACAATTACGGCTCTGTTTAATGCCTGTGTAAAGTTGGTTCCAAATGCTGAGCTTTAAGACGCTAATTCAGCGTCGAGGATTACAGTGACAGGAACTATTGGCAAGCTGCATGACTCCCAACCTCGCCATTAAGCAGAGCTGCTCTTATCCAGCAGTCAAATATAACTTGAAGGCAGCTTGGACATGAAAAAATTACCTTAATTTCTAGGGAGGATGGGCAATATTTCATCTAATGCCAGGTGAAAGAAAAAAAAAATTCCTCGGCTAAAATGTGAGAGTAAGATTAAATATGAGTTATTATTATTATTTTTGTTGTGTGATTATGAGAGATCTATTTCTCCTACGCAAAGAATCTGAAAAATAATGTAGAATGATTGCAATATTAAACAAAGACAGAGCTTGAATTTCTGATTGTACTGGTTCATGTACATCGATACATTTCACAGCAGTATTTATAAAAACATATCATAGTCCTAAAACGTCTAACCAATTAATTTCAGCCAAGATCATCCCGCATGAAGCGATCATATCTTAGTTTCTAAAATCAAGAGAATATAAAAAAGGTTAGCAGTTTCACCGAATTTGCAATTAAAAGATTAGTAAACTTTCCTAACTCATACTTGAGTGCTTAGGGAGAACTCTTGTATAAAGTTTGTTGCCTTAACTTCTCTGAATTAATTTAGGATTGGCACTTTACCTTACTCGGAGAAAGAAGAGTGCTTATGTGTTGTGCCGCCTCTAAAATATTTATTGCATTCATAGTGATTTTCTTATCTTAGTTTTGTGAAAAGATGCGCTGTACGAAAAAAAGCACATATTGCTTAAAAGAACTGTCACATGAAATATCTTCCCATATTATTCATATAGAATGCACTTAATATTTTCGGCATGTTATAAAAATGCAGATAATTCTCCACTTATTACAAATACTCGTAAACCGCTCATCGTCAAGCGAAAAACATTTTATATATTAAATTTTACTCACATATTACCTGATGCTGGTGAGTCACACCACGACAATGTAATCTACAAATTAGACTGCGAAACGAAAAATTGTGATTGACACCAACGCTGAAATGTAGGAAGAAATTGATGATAAATGACCTTGTAATTCAAACTAAAAAATGTATCAATTTCATTTTCCGAACGAATAAAAACCAATCAAGATAAGAGAGGACAGAATTGTGACTCGTATTTCCATCACAAATATTTTTTGACGTGCAATTATTCATTTCACTCTGCTGTCATTCATATGAAGTAAATAATTTGCAAAACACGTCATTGGACCATAAACATATTCAACAGAAAATTTACAAAATTTGAGTTTATTATATTTTAGTTGTATTTTTTTAAGCTTCATCCAGTATAAGTTAGAGCTAGATTAGACCAGTTAGATTCTATTCAAGCTTTTAGCATTAAAACCGCTTTAAATTCACGTTAGAGAAGTATCAAGGGACTGCTCCTTCATCGATTGATTAAACGCTACAGAACGTGGTATATTTAGGTCGTTGACGGGAGAGTAGTAATAACCAAAATTGTATCATGGAAAATTCAGAAGCTTAGTCAATATCACCGGAATTAAATATAGTGACAGTATGCAAGACACAGACGAATATCTCACACGTTCATACTACACACGGTATTGAATCCAGAATGCGAAGGTGGACAATGATTGATGTGTATCGATTTGTGTGACCAATAGCAGATGAGATCAAATAATTTTATATTCAGATGACATAGTAAATTTTCATCGACATAGAAGTACATTATTCACTGTATAGTATATAGCATTATAATTCTATTGTGTGTAACAGTATATTTCACAATTAGCTAATATACAAGGTTAGAATACAGAAGCAGCGAAATGCCTTGACCCGGCAAAAATATTCTGTCAAGTAACAAGTTGTTGAAAACGAGACAGTTTTGCCAGCCCAAAAATAATAGTATAAATGGTTAATAAAATGTGTAATATGCGTTTATTTATAAATTAATTAAATCGAGCAATAGAACAAAAAAAATTAGCCTACGGCACGTGCTACAAGCTTATCAAATGGACAAAGTAGAACAGTGTTGCGCTAATAAACCAATTTTAACCCAGTAGGCTGGAAATAATATGCAAAGTAATATATCATTTTCCTATGTATTCTATTCCCTATAATTTTGATGGATAAATCGGTATTCGGACTGTATCAGAAAATCAATAGAAGGCAATAATTGCAATGATTTATGAATATAAATGCCCGTAGAATTGAAACTTGCATACAACTGTTTTTTTCTTCTTATTATACACCATTTATGAAATATTTTGCCATCGTGGCCAAATATTTCAAGTACTTGAACATATTCAAACACTATGCGTGTAACAAAACTATACGCACGGTCCTCGGCAGCACAGCTTCCTGCTGTATATATGGACGCACGAGGCTAGCACTGCCATTGAAATTCAACTGCTACAGCAGTAAAAGCTACAACGAATTTAACACGTCGGCGGCGGGAAGATGGCCCTATTGCCGCAGCGGTATCCCCAGAAATGTTGGTTACGTTATCTAATGGTTATCGCCGGTCAAGCTTGCCAGCGATCAGCATTTTAACGAGCTTTGCCACGCCGCCTCATTGCGTGTACTCCCATTAAGGCTATCGCTGAGTAACAGATACGAATTTGATTGCATTTACATTTATCGTTTTTTTGGTGACTTTTAATCGAATCATGATTGTGAATGATTCCTATGGAAATCCTATGTGGTTTGAGCAAAGTTATTGAAGACGACGAAATATTTTCCGTCTGACAATGATGCAATCTTGTCACTCGTTGATCGCATGGTACCGTTTTCGGTTTTAACCGAGCCGAGTGAAGCATTTCGTATCGTTCGGAACCATGAGTGCTTAGAGTTTATTCTGGCGTTCATTTTTACACGAATCTATGCAGCATAGCATGCTTATTTATGTATAATAGCAGGAAGCAATATGATATTATTAAGATGTGAATTAATTTAAGATGCTTCTGGAGACTTAAGAGCATGCAGATGATTTGAATAGCTCGTTTATCAGTCCCTGAACGGAAGTAACTTTTACTGACATTCCGGACGCCAAGTTTCGAAAATGAACGTGACAAACCTGAGAAACTTGAGCTCCAGAAGCCCTCGAGTTGCCGAGCACTTGCGTGGCTGGAGCGATATGCGTTCCTGTTCGGCAGCTTTGCGCTCAGCTTGTTTGATTTGTTCACGAAGGGTTGCACGAAATATAAGGTTTATAAGCATGTAAACAGTGGATATAACATATGATGAAAGCCAGACGAGATTAAAAATGGTAAGTAATGCATGTAGATGCAGATTTTCTCGTACACTACTCTCGCTCAAGTATTTATCGTAGGATTTAGTGCATACTGACAAATGAAAATGTGTTAAATCTGTTCTCGAGGGTGAAAGTACGAAATTGTTTTGTTTCCTGGTTTGGAAAAATGTATAAAACCGCGAATAAACGAATTATCAATTATTTAAATGACAGCGTTATTCCATATGATGAGATTGCTTATTGAATATGAGAAATAATAAACCCTTCCTGAAATCTATGTGAAAAGTTTTAATTTCGGGATACAAGAGTTAACTTAAATCTTTCTTAATTAAGAGCGCAATATTAAATATTACCGCTGATAGTTTTGCGGAAGCCAGTAGAACTGTTTAATTAAGAAGCTTAATTTAAGATCAAACTCGCCTAAAATATTGACACAAGAATATGATTGAGCACTTCATTCGACTGAAGTTTCAGAAATCTTTCAAGAATTCAGAAAATTTCAAGAGACCCATTCTAATTCATGGTCCCGATTCCATAGTTTCACTTCAATCAATAAAATTTTCTTTCCTATGAGTTTCAGTTACATAAATTTTTACTTTAATATTACTGTCATTAGGACGAAATTTAATGCAGGCTTTAACGATGTCTCAACTCGCCTTTACATGAAATTCATTGACGCCTGGTTCGACTTCTGGGTTAAACGATGATTTTTGTTGATAGTGAACAACCAGAAAAACTTGAAGTGTACTTGGCTCTGAGCTACAAGAGCAACATGCCGTGGACGAATACCTTTCAAAATCGGATGAAAGCCTCATTTGTTAAGGATTTTGTGATGGAGATACCAAGTTTATTATTTTAGGCAAGATCATAGAAGTTTACTCTTGCAAAAACTTTGGGGAAGGCCTCTGCTATAATTTGCTAGCAAATGAACAGGAGATATTTTTTTATCCTTTGTACGCTGCTCTATATAATAATGCCCCTAACTTAAAATTATAATATATGACTTTGGAAGAATTTTCTAATGTATTTTTTTTTAATTTGGAAATTAAAAAATAACAAAATAAAGTCAGAGTTCACGGTTCTTAAATTTATAGTAAAATTCTTGCTGATAATTTCTGAGCAGATAAATAAGTTGTAATTTAATTTCACGACAATGGTTAAAATTGTTCGAGCTGCTTACGAACCACGGGACTAATTAATAGATGGAGTGAACTTGATTGATTAATTTGAATGAGCATACCGATATAATATTATCTGACAGTGTTCTCTCGTGTTGATTCTAATCTAATAAAATATTTTCTAACCCTTAAGTATCTGTTGGTTACGTGTTTGGTTCATAGTTTCCCCGCTGACACAATAATGCTGATACAGCAATATTTCATCCATAAATCACACAGGAATCGGTATATTTCGCTGCGTTGCAGACTGCGCTACTCGGGTTTCTTTACATCCCAAAATTTCAACGAGCCAGGTCATGGTTTTTAGAACTAACCCCCTTCCGATCATTATAAAGTTTCGTTGTCAGTTTCCCGTGGTTCCAATTTTTTTGTCACCCATGTTCAATTCATGCTGGTTTACTCAACATTTCTTCTCCCTGTCTCACCTTGCAGCCTTCTTACTCACACATACTCAATATAAGTTTTCATCTAATACCGCCCCCCGGACAAGCTCCGCAGTTCAATTTTTGGTCGTTGGGCACTAAAGCTGCTGGTATGGTTCTTTAAATTTTATGGTTCTTTAATTTTTTTTAAATTTAAATTTCTACTAATCATCTGTGCTCGTTTTCCCAGTATCAATCCCTAACACGTAAGTCAGTCCCAACACAGAAAAGCCTCCATATTCGATAGTCCTTCTTGTATAGTTGATCTTTGTGCAAAGCTCGCCACTAATGCCAGTTTAAAGCTGTGTGCAAAATTAGCAACTAATGCCTCGAGTAAGACTGTGGGCTAAATTGATATTAATGCTCTGTATTAACTGTTTGAACATTTAGTACGTTCATGGATCTATGTGCGCATTGAAAGCACCTAATTAGCGCCATACATGAGTGAAGCGCAACAACTTTTAGAAGTTGATGGAAGCTTCTCTCTATTTTATGCTCACTTACTTTACAGCCATCATCATTATCATCCTTCTTGCCGCCTCTCATTACGCCCGAAGGAAAAATATAAAGTTCGTTCATTAGTTCCAGATGCTAATCAAAAAAGTGGGGTGCGGACAACAGCGTCTTTAATTAAGCATTCCTAACACGACGATTCTTCCCCCTGAGAATGAAAAGATGTATGAGCTTTGCGTACGTCTTGGCCTGGAAAATCTTCTTTTAGTCCATCGCGCGCTAAATTATGAGTTGGCAGGAGGACAATTCACATGAACTTCTTTTAATATCTGTAATTTACATTTATGACGATATGATAACAATAGGATGAGACCGATGAATTAAATTTGTCTCACCTCAATAAATTTCCAATCGGTTTTGCAAGACACTATGAAAAATCAACGAGAAGTTCTCGATCATTTCTGTCTAAATGGCGTGAACTGCCAGGATAGATTTATTTCAATTCCGATTTATTGAGCCTTGAAATGAGTTTGATTTGCCTCAACGGTTCATTTGGATCGGCCATGTAAGATGATTGATGAGCTTGCCTATTTGCAAATGATTCAATGCATTTCGCTCGAATAACTTCAGCCGATCATCGTATATCTGAGACACAAGGTCGATTTATTGCATTAGGATTGTTATAAAAACGTCTCGCTCCAGCAGACGAGTAAAATGTAATGTCAAAGCCACCTGAGACAAAAAATACGTGTATTTCGATACAGTAGAAGAAATTTTGTATAGCCGTATATTCTCATTAATTAACCACACATGTATCCACGCATCTAGCCTTATTCATTAGTTCAAATTCAGGTGAAATTATGGCTGACAAGAGATCTAGGGAATGAAATATAAATATGACGATTTTTGCTTGGCACTATAAAAACAATACTATGTGTAAGATACACACAGTCTAAATAACGGGGTTCCAAATACCGTTTACCTTATCAAATATTTGAAAGCGCAAGTTTACCATGTATTCAAAGTCACATTATCACCGCTGCGTATTTTCCTTTAATGTGCCAGCAAAAACCTTGGTATTCTCCTCCCAATAGTCGGCTGCCTCTGCCGTCCTTATAGAGAATGGATGGAACTGCGCACTCCATTATGAACAGCAGTGAAGTGAAGCACTCGAACACGGAGAGCGCTAAGCTCGTATCCCTGCTACATTTTCTTGCCAAGATCCACGGCAGCTTTTTTCTTTCAGCTCACAGCGCCTCATTGCGAAGTGATGACGGCTAAACAATGCCCTGCCAGCCACCATCTTTTCACGGTAGTCTTTCTTTAATCAAATTGTATTTTAAAAATTTTCAAAAATACTTTACCTCTGTCAATTGATCCAAAATTATCAATTGAAAATTAAAATGAAAAAGAATGGATATCAGAATTAATATACATTTTTGTATTTAATGTATATGAGAATTGATACTTTAAACTCATAATAATACTGAGAAAACAATAAGTTGAAGCAGGTGAAAAAATTATTTTTGATGCTAAAAATAAATAAATACATTCACTGAGCAATATTTTGTTAACGTTGACTTGCCAACTTTACCTGCTACAACAATATTAGAAGAATAAACCATTCATATCAGAGAACAAATGGAACACATAATAACATCATATATGAGCATTCTGGACATATGCTGGTAAATGCTTATCAGTTTTGTAGCCTAGTTAGATTGTAGCCATCTTGAATTTAGCATTACTAGTAGTGTAACAGAATATGTAAATCCGCGCCATAAGCCATAAGAAAAGTTTCAGGAAGGATAGAAATAGAAAAAGAAAATTTTTCAGTTGTGCTGTCGTCAGCAGCGCTCAAAAGGCGATAATTTTATTCAGGCGTCATTTGATTTGTTCAGGAATCATAGCAAGCGAGGGTGGAGTGTACGTTTACATTGCGACTGGCGAATGGATCAAACACGTAATGATCACAGGTTGACTTAACTCGTCCAAAAGTCGATTGTTAAAGGCAATTTGTTAATTTTTCACAACCTAAATGAAACCTTTTGCCTGGTGCCTATAAGCCAATGAATATTCATTAGGTAATCAAATTAATCTAATCCTCTTCACGACTAGACGAGATTTACAAAGGGACAGTCTCCTATGAATAAGGCCGCTGAAATTATATCATTAAATCGTAGTAAATTCCCCGAATGCAGAAAATTATTGTGATGTAATAAAATGAAATGGCTGTGGCGGAAGAATCACCAATTATGCCTCCTCCCCAGCCTTCCATTAGGAGTCCATTAGCAAGATTAGAGGTTAGTTAAGCATGCAATGCTCTCAGTGACACACATTTTTTAAGCATATAACCGCGAAAGGACACCAAAATTGACATATATTCCTTCATTCTTTTTGACTTTCAAATTTCATCATTGTTTTTAATTCATAATGTTGAATATTTTTGGTCACAATCGCAGCGCTTCGTCTTCTTAATCATCAACACTGCGCTGCTTGAGATGAGAACATCGCAACATCAAATCATTATTACTAATTAACAGAGCATCGCATCAACTGAATAAAATAAATCGGCAACGTATCACTGCATCAACTTATCCTCATTAATCAGCTACACAGTATCACATCGACTGATCAATAATTTCAGTAAACGCAGCTATCCATCTACTCGTCAATGTTAATCAATAACACAGAAAGAACCATGCATTCTTCATTTTCCTACAGAGGAGAAAATATTCCTATTGTATATTTTATATGATTAAAAAGCGCTTGTAGAAGAAAAAAGTTATATTTAGTTTATAAAGTTTATTCTATAAAAGTGCGTGTTGAATAAAAACACAAAGCGCCGTATACAATAACGTCTGTAGAAAAAGAAAGTCAGTCATTAAAAAGGCCACGAGAAAAATCTTAGTCGCTGTGGTTACCAGATTTCAGTTCGAAATTCAGGAAACCTAAACACTTTTCTTGAATTGCAGGGATACACGATGCCTTAACACCACCACACGTACTCTCAGACGGCCATTGAAGATGGTCGCTCTGCTGAATATTACCACCTAAGAATCGTGTCTAACATGTGCACGAAATTGATTCAAGATCAACATAATCGTCGATTTAGGAGCGTTTAGCTGCCCTCTGGCGTTGAAGCAAAACACTTTCCGGAGAATGGGAGCCATCAACGCGTAGTGCGGGATATTTGAAAAGATCACGAGTTTTCAATAGCCTCTAAATATTTATTCTTTTGTGTGTTTTAACATGCCGATTAGTGAAATAATGGTTCGTACTGAAAACATGATGGTCCCAAAGCTGCAATAAAAGAATATGAAAGCAATCGATGAAGAAGAACTGATCTTGAGTTCAACACTAAACACTATTTTGATCAATGAACTGAGCTCCAATAACGATACTCCTGCATTGTTGTTAAGGAAATATTAAGGCAACTATGCGCACTCAACCGAATACAGTTTTAGGTGAGAATTGAATCAATATATGCGTTTGCTACTCTTTTTGTATGTATTGTTACTGTTTTTTCAATAGATGCCGAATAAAAAAAATCATAATTTTCGAGACAAAAGCGGAATCAAATAAATTTATATTCTGTTTCTCCTGTAAGCCTATACATTTTTTGAGTATCTACATTCTTTCTACATTCCCAAGCGGAGAATCGCACAATATATCACAATTATTTTGAGCAAGTCTTGCTACACATATACCTTTTTACAAAAAACTTAATGATCGATTTATTCTTCATCAGTGGCGTCCGCGATTAGCTCAACTGGAGAGGATAGGTAACAGAAGCATCAGAAGCAACTTAAGGTAGCTGATGTGCAGCCAGCCTTGCTCGTGGTGGCAAGGCTGCTAGCGTGCAACCAGCCTTGCTCGTGGTGGCAAGGCTGCTAGCGTGCAACCAGCCTTGCTCGTGGTGGCAAGGCTGCTAGCGTGCAACCAGCCTTGCTCGTGGTGGCAAGGCTGCTAGCGTGCAAC
Source organism: Hyalella azteca (assembly GCF_000764305.2). Taxonomy (NCBI): domain Eukaryota; kingdom Metazoa; phylum Arthropoda; class Malacostraca; order Amphipoda; family Hyalellidae; genus Hyalella; species Hyalella azteca. The sequence continues at coordinate 17,432 of NW_025940573.1, forward strand.
CAGCTTTGCTCGTGGTGGCAAGGCTGCTAGGGTGCAGCCACCAAGTGTGCAACCAGCTTTGCTGTTGGCGGCAAGGCTGCGTACGTGTCCATAATTCAGCCTGCTGCCGCCATCAAGTTAAAAGCTTAAGGCCAAATTTCTTGCCAAGCCGAGCAAGTCAAAAGGTCTCGCTCAGTCCATGAATTTATTAATACATTATGCTGGTGGACGCGTATACTGAGTTCCTCGTATTTACCGAAGCCTTAAAATATTGTAGATTAAATGATTCCGTTTTATCATGTTCTGATATAAAATAAATTTCAATGTAATATTGTGCAGTCTATATCTGAGGCTTTTGTCGTTAAGTAAGACTTGGAGTATCAACAAAGCATTTGCCAGTTTGGTTTTCAGGGAGAATATCTTCCCAGAAGGAACTAGCGAACGACTGGAATGCTAATTCGACTCAGAGTCTGCTGCGAGCAGCGAGACGGTGAGATTGGTGCTTCTGTTTCCTGAATAAACTTGGCATTTTTAGAGACCTTGAAGCAATCGAGTGTATTGTGCAAAGAATGCTTGAAAATTTTTATCGTATATCCGTCAGTCTAAGTATAAGATGTGAAAATTTATCGTGAAATTTTTGACATTTTTGATGCTTCTGGAATGAAAGAAATTTTGTGCTTAATTGTTTTATTCCACTTTCAAACCAAAACACACAGCATTCGAAATGATTCTTGAGAACTCTTCCTACACACCCACTATGAACACGTCGTAACCAATTTTCTATGTTAAAAATGGTAGAGGTTTACGAAAGAGAAACAATTGACACCGCTCAAAAAAAAAAAAAAACATTCGAACCTGAATCACGCAGAGTCATGTCTGAAATAAACTTTTTCGGGTTCACTTGAATACATGAAAAAGGTGTGAACTGGAACATTTCAACTTGTTAAAAAGGTTAAAAATAGACGGAAACATGTAGGAGGGGGATGATGTTCTTTCATTTAGATAGGGTCAATCGAATGAAGTGATTTGTATTAAAATAACAAATAACGGTAAAAGATATTTTAATGAAGTTAAAACTTTTTCATACGAAAGATGGAAAAAGTTCGAAAGATGTTTTTAATGAAATCAAGGCTTTATTTCATCTGGAAGACGAAAATGAAATCATAAAATGAAACTCTTCAAGCCGGGAGGTACGATGTGCTGAAATGTCAGGCATTCGTATGTACATAATTTGTGGGCTGTAATTGCAAAAAAAAACATTAATTTGCCGGAAATTTGGAAATGCAAAAAAATTACCTTATTCTGATTGATAAGTACAACAAAATTTTTTGGTACACTTTCTTTCATTCTAATTCTCAAATTAACAAATACAAAATAAATGAACCAGAACATTCACCTAATGAAAAATGACGACTGTTGAATTAAAAAGTAAATGTCCGTCTATGATGGTAAACAAAGGAAGTCCAGCCTTTTGGATGGAATTTCTATAATGAACCAGCTGTAAATGAGTGCTTTTTCACACTAGCTTCTCTATTTACTCCGAATAATCAAGCTCTTCGCTCCTGCATCGGCAATAGGATTCGTATAACTAACTGTTCCAGTGATTTCAATTGTTCCAACTAACGCGTTTTAGACTTAGTAAACTTAGTAAGTGATTCATTCTGAAGTGGACAATCATTCCTCCTGCTCAACTTCCATCATCAATCAGCCAGCTTTGTTCACCGGACACAGCTTCAACTCCTTAAAACGCCAGTTCCGCTGTGATGGACTTCATGCTGCATATACTGCAGTCACGCATCTCATATGCATGAGTGACTGTATTTCTGATTTGAAATGTTTTGATATCCTTCTAAAAGAGTGAGGGAAAAAAGAGAGATGATGCACCAATTTCTATACATTTTACATATTCATCATTCTCAAACTTCTTTTCTTGTTCCTCTTGCTAAACTTCCTTGCATCATTATATGTTATTTTCGAAGGAGTTCGTCCGATACTCGGGCGATCACAAAAGCAAGGCATCAGAGCAGCGCGATTGAGAAGTAAGTACGCGTCAAGTCGCAGGACATTCATCTCCTCGAGCTACTATTTCACTGCTCATTTTGCTCTTTTAGAATATTATTATTATATTTTATTATAATAATAATATTATTAGTATTATATAATCCCAAAGCAATGACATTCCGACCCATCAATGTTTGAATAATCGCTGGACGGCACTTGGCTCAGCCTTGTTCATAGTAACGATGTATTAACGCATTTTCTTTACGAAAGCGTTGGTTCAATGCCCATAAATTCAGCCCCAGCTCTATATGGCAAGCATTAGAGGCATAAAGTTTGGAATGGAGGAGAGAGTAATTAAAAAAAATTTACCTCAGTACTCACTGCAGTGAGTGACAGAGAGCGCATTTTCTCGTCGACGAAAACGTGAAGTCACGGACAGACAGGCAGACGGACAGACAGACAGACAGACGGACAGACGGACGGACGGACAGATGGACATGACGAACACAATAGTGCATTTTTTCCATAAATGAGAAAATGCGCTAAAAAGAGATCTTGTTATGTAAAAATCAACAAGATCTTGTTCATGTCATGGGGACCTAAAAGCGATCATTAGAACTTATATTTATCGTGGGTATGAAAGCACAGGTTAGGTAATCAGGAAAAAGAATTGTCAAATTAGACGAATTTATTGCAAAAAATCAAATCTTTTGAGACATTCATTAACACACGCAAGACACGCCTAACAAAGTACTTGACGGGACGCTGCCTTGGAGTCCACTGAGTTCAATTCTGCTACATCTAATTTGGATTCGAACCTTCTCTGAACTATTTTTATAATATTCTAATCAACATTATTAGTAAACTGAGAACACACAAATTTGCTAAGAGGCAAGTGGCTGGACAATAAAATATCGGGTAATCCAAGACCTCTATAGAATGAACAATGAAATTAAAACTATATCATAATTTACTCACTCAAATGAAAAATTGTTCCTATTAACCATCAGTTTTACACTGTGTACGTACCCTAACGCATGAGTGTTGAACCGGTAAAAAAGTTACTTTAATAATGTTATATTTAATTTCAGCATTCGGATATCAAGTTTCAAGGAAGTTCAATGAGCCCTATTTATTTTTTATAATGTAAGAATTTGAGAAGAGCCTTATTTCACAAATGTTCATTAAAATGAGCCTCCATGCGTTAAGAAAAGTTTAATTTTCGAGAAATATTAATGGACTAGACTGCATTGTTTTTTAGCATTCTTGCCTGCACTCCTAGACCAAAGTCTTCTCATATTTCTACCGGGCGTAGGAAATTCGGGCGGCTACGGCAATCGGAAGCCGATAGAAGCCCGTCTCCTGTGGCGAATGTCAATACGAAATAATTTTTCTGTTTCATTTATAGCATCACAGAGCGATTGGCTATTGCTAGCATTTTTCACGATAGGTTTTGTAAGGAACAGAAACTAGGATGCTGGTTTTGATAATCCCATTGATTCTTTATTAATTTCAGGAGATAAACGTCTTTGGTCTCCCTATACGACACTCTTCTGTTTTCTACAAGTCATTGGACATCATGCAGAGTTATCAACCTTCTTTCTGTCATCATAAAGATAGCTGATCTTTCAAAAGTTTCAGTTATTCAGTAAATAAATTGAAGTTCTACAATATTTTATGTACTCTTCATCTCTCGTAATCTAGTATGTGTACGAATGAATTATGATATATAAATTGAATGTAGAAATTAAACTTATGACGATCGTAGAAACGGTAAATTAGTTTATTAGAAAATTTTTAAATATTTCAGTAGGGCTCCGATACCTTCTTGTGGACAATTTTTTTCCTGGTACTTTTTCTTAGCTACGAATCAAATGGCCTCGATTAAAACAGGCAATCTTCAGTTTTTTAAAAATTGTGGGACCGCCTATTATTCGGCCGAATGGTCTTTACACTCAGCGCAAAGTTATTTTGGGTCTGCTTGACCAACCGATCGAAATCGGTTTCTGGTCAGAATCTACTTTCCGACTTTACACTCGCTTGAGAGTGTGACAAGGGTTGGCTGAGCCGAGTCATACCGAACTAGCAGGCTGCCCTTCGAACCCTGAGCCGAAGCAGACATAGAGAAGCTGATTTACGTGCTCCCCGAGTCCTTAGCGGCCTTAATGCAGGGTTGCGCACTCCTCTGAATTTTGTTAGGAAATCGTTCTCAAACAATGATTGAAAAGCTTTTTTATTTGAAGTTATTGCTATAACTGACAAGCACTAGTTTAGACGCTATCAGTTTTCACATAAAATCTCACGAAAAATACAACACAGAAAGCGATCTGGAGAATGAATGAACTTTATTCGCCAGACTAATCCTTGCACGCAATCGATCGACTTCTTTCCGGGCATGAAGTCATTTATGATTCTCTCATAAAATGAAATCAATTATCGTGATTCATTCTAAGTTTAAATCGAAAATTTTTCTTTGTGTTTTCTTTGCCCGAAGAAAATTCACATTCGTTTGGGAAATGAAGAAATTTTGGATTTTTCCGGAAATTCGATATGGTGATACGTTGAAAAAAAATATAACTCAGTACTCACTGCAGTGAATGACAGAGAGCGCATTTTCTCATCAATGAGAACGTGATGTCACGAACAGACAGACGGACCGACATGACGAGCTCAATAGGGCATTTTTTCCGTAAATGAGAAAATGCGCTAAAAAGAGAATCTTAAAGTGCTACAAACATCATGTAAAGATGAAAAACCAGAACCACCTAACCTAATCGCGGCTCTCCGATGTTAATCTCGCTCATTAGGAAAAATGTAGCAGAGTAATGGCGAGATAACACTAAATGCCAGAGCTAATGTCTGGCGACATCCGCTGTGTTAATTGAAACAACGCTTTAACTTCTCCTGGACGTTGTCTAGTCACCGCGTGTGTTATCGAGGACTGCAATGCTACAATGTAATTCCGGCCTAATGATCATCAGGGGCTTTGGGTTGCCGCCGGCTACGGAATTTAAAATTGAGCTTCGCTAATAAGGAAAAAAGGTAGCACATTTGCGAATAGGAACCTGGTTTTGGGCTGGGGCTGAACAATTGAATAGCCTTTGCTGCACAAACAAAATTTTCAGTTTTAAAACCTCAAATAGAATGGTAATGGTTAATTGGGAAAAAGCATGAAACATTGAAGTGCAGATTTCACGATAACTGTTACTTTTTTCTGTGATTAATTGAATGCGTACTTTCTGCCTGTCAACATTCGGTGCTTGCAAATTGATTGAAATAAAATTCAATATGACCGCTTAATCGAGTTCAATAAATCAACTATTCATCCCTAAAGTCACGTTAGCTCTAAGAATAAATTTTGCAGAAAATAAATTCAGCAAGCTAGGACTTATCACATGTTACGGGGTTTACTTTGCATATATGAAATTCATTTTTTTCTGTAGCTTTTATACCATGATATTATTGAAAAAAGGCGCGCTGAATTAATTGGAGTGATAACTTAATAGATCAGATCATATATTTTATATGATTTCCTGTGCAATATCTGGATAACGTAATTGGATGCCGAGTGGAGTAAACAATTTTAAATCAAAAAAGCTTCAAGTGAACGACTGGAAATTGTTCACTTGTTTTCTAATAGAAAATTCTTTACAAAATGAAAATCAAATGCATGGAACTAGATTTTGATTTGATAATCAATTTACTGATCAATACACTACTATCATGACACGACTCAGAAGAAAAACACTAGCCTTGTTGTAGGTAAATATAAATATGTAGAATTATAACGATTTTAAAGCTTAGTAAAGGTAATTTGAATCAATTTGACTTATTTAATAGTCTTAACAACTACCTACTCATCCGCATCCGGCAGTTGCTTCTATGATAACTGAACTGACAATGAAAACGTGTAAAATGAGAACCATTCTTCAGCTTAATCATCCGAGCAAAAAAAATAAAGGTAAAAATTATGAAAATGCGTAACTTAATTATGTACTTTCAGAACATAATTTTAGTATACTATGCATAGCATTGATTTAGAGTCAATAATTATCTACTCAAGCATTGGTATTGATACCCGATCATGAATAAAGGGCCAGATAGTGAGCACGCTTCAAAGACAGCAATAGAGTTGAGTGGCAGCCATAAGCTGAGCGTCGCCCAAGAATTGCATGCAATAACTGTTTAGGCCGTGCCAAAGCTTCTCTTGGTTCGCCTTCCAACCAAATTTGTCGTGAGGGTTGCTGACCTCTGGCGATGTATGGGGTTACATTGGAATAAGGCGATTGTTTTGGGCGTTTATTCATGTGCCACGTCGTCGGGATATCTTCAGGTTTATGTTACCGGCAGTGGATTTCTCTTCCATGCGTTTTTAATTTTAGGTTACATCCCCCCTGAATGAAGTCGGTAAAATGATTACTAATGAGCAGTCAATAATGGATCGTAAGGACTTTCACGGAGCAAATTACTTTGCATATGAAGCATATTATTCCCCAAAATGTCTGTCGGAAAAGTTTGCTCAACGTAACAACTGAAATTCAAAATTATTCAATCCTTTTAGAACAACAATCTTTCCTTAATGTGTTTTTCAGTAACAAAAAAAACTTTCGTTTTTGTTTGTAAGCATCTGGTAATTAAATGCAATTTCTGTCAAATTGTCAAATTTGATTTTCTGATTGCCACCTAAAAACATTTTTCATTCGTTACGTTAATATAGTTAATCCCAGATAAACACTGTTCTCTCCTTGGAATACGTTTTTTATACTATGTCAAGAGTTACCTACACAGTTCTAATTAGTTTAGAGACCCGATCGAGATACAATCTTCAGCCTTCTATGGAACAGTTCACTGTATTTTTCAATGTTTGTTTGTGTTGTTTTTACGAATGGCTGCATATATGCCATCCACAGGTCCGTCAGTAGAAATGTTTACAGTATTTGCTAGAGCAAAAATCGTTTATGCAAGAGATAAGATTCTACGGATCAAAGCAATAATGTGGTCGAGTGTACTATATAGTATCAAATGTTAATATGAAAAAAAAAATTAAATGCAGAATTACAAAACATCACATATAAAGCATGAAGGTGTGAATGCGTTGGTTGAAGAAGCATGCCAGACAACTTCTAAAAGTTTGAATTACTCAAACTCATTTCGAGATGTTCTACGTTGGCGCTCTGTTCATTGTAAGGTTCATTGTTGAGTCATTCGTAAGGTACATTATTGAATTCATATTTTTTTTCAAGAAGAATGGTGCCAGAGTATCTTTCAATAAAATTTGTTAAACACAACTTGAATTCTCGAATTTACAACTTTTTTGACGGTATGAGAAGTTTTTGGATGCATTCACCGGAATTCATATTTCGGGCAAGCCAAGTGAAGTCCTGAAAAAAAAACATTGCTGTTGTGGTCTGTTCGTAAGTTAAGTGCAGAGCAAAATTATTTTGTTCTCAAAGCGGCTATTCGCGTTATATTAATTGATTAGAAGTATTGGAATTTTAAACTCCATTTTAACAATAAAATACAGCTTGTTTGGTCCACAAAGGGCGAATATTTCCCAACATTTTAATGAAAACTCATGAAGCTGAATTCAAAAAATTGGGTGAAATATGAAATTGCGTTACTGGAAAATTTCTGTGACTGATACTTACGTCTAAATCGGAAGACACTCAAACAAATTTTAACTCACATTGTAGTACATGGGGAGAATTTGGCTTTATTTTGCTTAGTTTTGAAGCTCAAATTGTACGCGCTTGGCAGTTAACGTGAAATAATTATTGTCGGCGCACTTGTCCAGTCTTTTTGTACTCGGCTTCTGTCATTTTGGTGCTTATATAAATGCGTTTTTTTTCTTGTGGGCAGATCATCGAGGATAAAACCCAGCATGTTGCTGTTTATGATGATGTAAGGTTTTCAGGCATAGAACGCATTTATCACAGCACATTGCCTGCTAATTAATCAGGCCCATATAAGAATAAAGAAATCTAAATAAATGAATTGAATTAAGGAGTATGTAAACTGTTAAATGTAATTTATTGTTATTGTTGAAATGTGGTTACTGAAATGGCCATGCTCAACTCTCAAATTTATGCTGGAAATTGTTTACGACGGGAAGCACATAGTATTGTTATTTTACATATTTGACTTTTTTTACCTGAACCAATTTTCTAGCAAAACAAGCCTGTCAGCTGGGCTGCGTTGGTTAGGGAAGTTTTTATTTAAATAAATTATCATGACCAGTAGTCAGAACCAGTAAATAAAATATTTACTTTATTATTAGTTTATGGCAGTTCCATCAAAAATTGCCTGTTTCATTGATCTATTTATGAATATTTAGTAACATTCATGTATAAAATACAAATATGTTGTTATATATTATCGTAGCGTATGATTATCAAGGAAATGAAGACCTTTTAGACGAGATAACAATACTTTAGCGCAAGCCGCAATTTACGAATGAGGCATGAGTTTTATACATTACATTGTTTAATAATTATAGATGTAATGACGTCTACAGTTAATCGCCATAATGAGAATGGTAAGCGTTGGCTACTAAATAATGTTTATATTAGCAATACCTATAGTCAAAAATTGTAGCGTAAAAATTGTCATTATTCCTTTCGACTGCTAAAACTTTCATTCAACTGATGGTCACTGAAAATTTTCTACGACTTTATATCAAATAAAATTTCTGAACCGGGATTCAAGACTAGATTTTTCGTTTTAGTGGAGTTAGAAATAGATTCATCTCTCAGATTCCTTTATATTTTTAAGTAACTCCTATTTACTGGTCAGCGAACTGGAAATGACGAGATTCTATACTGCAGAGCCCGACAGTCTTGAGTTTTGAGTTTGGGTCATCAGTCACGTCAACATTGCGTAGAGTCAGGTGAAGTTTTCGTGATAACAAACATACCTCGTCGCGCAAACATACCACAAACAGTCACTAACTTGAGCAAACCTGCGCACTAACAGAAATTTAACAATTTTATAGCACCAACACGAAGCCAATAACGGCAGTACACAAACATTGAGTAAAAAATTTCCAGGGCAATGACCTAAACCTACCTTATCCAGCGCGCAAATATGAAGAAGCCGACTTCAGTGTACTAAAATAAATCCACCAATTTTGTCCCACGCACGTAAAGCCACCAACTCCAGCATGCAAACATAAAGACTTCAATTAGGCAGGTCACCCAAGTCCGGGAGCCGTCTGATCGACGATATCAACGCATATCGATTACCTCTACATTTAATCGCCATCATGAGCACCTTAAGCGTTAGATACTAAATGATGTTTATATTAGCAATACCTAGTCATGGAGGTAAATTAGCGTAAAAAATTATCAATTTAATCAAATAATTATGATTTAAACTGAAAATATTTTTATCGTACGGGAAGAGAAAATATTTTCATGAGTTCTTTGATGCTTGCCTCTTTTTGCTCAGATTCATGTTCAAATACTTCCATTTCCTAGTCTCACCTTTAATGAATTAAATCTCAGTTTTTAGTCTTGAGAATGAAAGATCTCGAGGGAGAATGGAATGAAATAAAAACTGAATAATTGATGTTTTTTCTTCAGTCTTTAAGACAAAAGAAATCGAAGGTTAATTGAATTTCTCTTCCCAGGAAGAAAAAAACGCCTGTCCTGATGGGAGGGTGAAGTGGACTCTCCGATCGAGCATCCGGGTCACATGAGGTAAATTCTGGACACGGTGCGTGTTATTTTGGGTGGTGCTTAAACCTTCAGGATTCGTATGCTGGCCTGTTTATACTAAAATTATGATATTAAATACTGACTCTTTAAACTAAAATTATGAAACTAAATACTGACTGTTTATACTAAAATTATGATACTAAGTACTGACTGTTTATACTAAAATTATGATACTAAATACTGACTGTTTATACTAAAATTATGATACTAATACTGATGGTTTATACTAAAATAATTATACTAAATACTTACTGTTTATACTAAAATTATTATACTAAATACTGACTGTTTATACCAAAATTATAATACTAAATACTGACTGTTTATACTAAAATTATGATATTAAATACTGACTGTTTATACTAGAGTTATGATACTAAATACTGACTGTTTATACTAAAATTAAAAGTTTTGTGACTCAATCCTCTTACTGTGAGCCTTATTTGTTTCCTATCAAATGAAGAGCACGAAACATCCAGCCAAGAAAAAAATAATGTAATGCTTATATATAAATCAGGGCTATTTTGAAATATCATATTTATTTTTGCATTTAATTTGTTTTTGACGTCAAAGTTACCCGGTATCAAAATATTTCTGCTATCTCATGTATGCTCTAGATTTTATGCTGGATTCACCGCCTTGAATAAACAACAGCAATTTTTTTGCACGATTTACTGGAAAGAAAATTGACTTTCGACTAAATTAGAAATTATTTGCTTGACAATTTAAGACATATCTACACACCCACAAACGTGATTAGTTGAAGTTATCATAACATACAATTTAAAAACGCATCTTTGGTTCACGGGTTAAACAACTATAACCCTTTACTCAGTTTACCATTATTGTTTATCCATTGAAATGAAACGCTACAAATTTATATTGAATTTCAGTCACGTGTGTATGGTGCATGAGCTGCTAAGCTAATTTAAGACGCACGTGCTAGCATCTTTTTATCGCTGCTGCGCTGTAGCGAATTTACTGATCAATGACTGCAATTTCTATAGTTCGCTGCTTCTTTGAAGGGCATAATGTGGAGACCAGGCTCCTGGGAGGACGCAGCTCACACTTTTCCTCTGATCGAACAAATTAGGTCGTAGTCGATCAGGCTGCTCGGAAAATAACCTCTTGAATATTCTGTGATGCTACAATCCATTCAAAGTCTCTCGTTGCACGTACTTCTAGCCTGCTGCGATAGAGCGTAAGGGAGACGAGTTTACTATGCTAGCAGTTCCACATTTTGTATAAATTAAAAAAAAGAAGAAGAAAAAGTTTGAGAAAGAAATTCAACTTCATTCTTTACGGATTAAAGTTCGCTTGGCCAAAGTTTTTTTTTCTTTGGCCAGTCGGCAAGAATTGCTTGGTTGCTTCCCAATAAAGGGTTTGCAGCAAAAAACTTCCCTTTTCAACCAAAGTTCGAGGCAACGCAGGATCCAGCTTATAAATACGTTTCACTAACTTCGATACTTTCAATGCTGCAGTTGCATCTGATCCAGAGCCATTTTATTGTAAACGAGTAAAAGCTTTGCAGGCCTTTTCGACCGTTTGCCTTCGATAATATAAAACAGCTAGTATTTTAAATTAAGTACAATGGCTAAAACCTCTTTTGTAAACAAAATCATTTAATTCAATAATGAACGTCTTTCATTGGAGAGATGATAAACTTGATGCCTGAGGTCCAAAAAGCTAGTTCAGATAGTTTCGTCATCGCTAGAACCTGCTAAAATTAATTTTTTATAAATAATTTATTTTAATGCGAATTTCATGAAAAATTACATAACTCTGTCGAAATAAAGGAAGTTTAGCTTAATGAATAGGAAACCTAAAATACCAATATCTTATGGAAAATATCTAGCATATTGGAATTTATTGCCATTATTCAACAGTATAGTGCTTGCAATATTTAAAAAGAATGTTCTATTTCAGTAAAAGTCTCATCAGGCTTCTAATATTCCTTAGTTTGCTGTATGCTTTTCACGCCCTTTGCGTTAATTTTGTGATATTTTGATAGACGATAGCACACAATAATTCATTATCACCGCGATTAATAGTCACCGCCTCAACAGCACGAACAAATTAGACTGCGCTCGCCGAGCTGTAATTAATTAAGTAGTTCCAACTTACGCAGCGCATAAACAATTCTTGAATACTGTTGATAGTGGAGACTTGGCAAGCTAGGCAGGCTGTATAATCTGGAGCAGAGCAAATGCCATTTGAAGTTACTTTATTATCATCATGAAAACGATTATTTACTTCCATCAAGAAAAATTGTTGCGTGTAATATAGTGGTCAATTTCGTTTTGTCGAAGTTTTATCACATGAAAATTTCATCACGAGTATCGTATCTGTCTTATAACTCTTCATACCCGATGTTTTTATGAATATTCGCTAAATGGAAAAAAATTTAAGAAAAAATCTCAAGTTTCATAAATTTTAATGTCCACACTATTAGTCGCACTAATCTAGAGTTGGAAGAATTCCGATATTGTGACTTCTAGTTTTTATGTTCATAACAAATTGTTGTTAAGCATCTGATATTTTAGAAGTTAAGATAATTTCAATGAAACACCAAGGAAATAATTCAGTGGTGATTTATCTAAAATTCTCAAAATTGCGAAAAAATACTGATTTCTAATATGCTTTTCGTATTCAACGCAGGGAAAAAATATACGATGTTGGAAACTATAATATGACACAACACACCAAATCGCGGGATATGATAGAAGCTGTTATGATTGCGGGTGGTCTACGGAGGGCGGTGTTTGCTCCCTAGAATTGCATTGGGAACCAATATCGCAAAAATTTAATACGGAATGAGAAGGTGCTGGAGGGCGGTGTGAAATTTGTCAGGCTACACAACACAAACAGCGAAGAAAACCCTCTATAATCCGGGTGTTATTTGCACTAGTTTGAACTAGGATTATAGTTGTCGAATATTGTTAGTCAATTTAAAGAAGTTCCAGGAACGTAACTAAATACTGGTTGCAAGCTCCGCAGACTTTTCCTACCTAGAAACCAGCCGTTTAAAAATACTGTAAAACAACCTATAATAAAAAAATTCAACAAAATTTAAATGCTACTGAAGCTTCTAAGATATTTGATAATAATAACGTAATTTTCACTTTATTCAACGAAAGGTTCATTTCTAGAAAACGGACTCCTTTGACACAAATTCGTCAGTTTGGTATTTAACAATCAATCCAATATTTAGCCAGCCTGAACTTTCCTAACCGAAACTAACGAAACCAATCTCTACCTAAAATTACTCAACTTAATCTTACCAAGCCTAACCTATCTTTACCTAAAATTACTTAACCTAACCTTATCTAGCCTAACCTATATTTACCTAAAATTACTTAACATTTATCTAGCCTGGCCTAACTTAGCCTAAGAAACTAAACTAAACTCATTGTAACTTGAACGAACCTAGCCAAAACTAAAGGACATGCTAAATTGAAATAGATATGCATTATTTATCCTCAATTTGAAAATTAGAATCAAATGTCCAATCAATAAAAAACTCAAAGTTACTGAAAGTACTGGAATAATCGTTTTGTAATATATAAGAAAAATCACTTGAAATTCAAACTTTTTAGTGTTTATCATAATATGAAGTTTGGTTGAAATTTTTAAAAACTAACGCAAAACTACTTAGCCTATGAAGTTTGCGTTGAAATTTGAAAGATTCGTGCCAGTTGATTTCGTTGATTTTGTGAGTTGATTTCTCGCAAGCCCAATCCGCTTTCAACTAGAATTAATCTGATAAGTAGAAGGATCGATAGAAACTTGAACCAGCAGAGATCATTCGTTGCATCGCTTCTTCTCATGCAGAGCCAGCTTTGAGACAGGCTGCGGTCCGAGTTCAGAGTGAAACATTTTCGCAGTTTTTTTCTGATAAGTGAATTTGTGAACTATTCGAATTTCAAAAAATTGTCTTACGAAGGTTAATTTAAAAATAAAAAGTTAATCTAAAATAATATCAGATGAATAAGAAGTTCCATGGTTTAAGGAAACTCACGGATGATTCAGGAAATGGATAATTCAGGAAATAAGTTTTGTAAATTGGTAAATCGAACGGTTTTTCCTGTGTTTTGGTATACCATGGAGGAAGGCCCATAGAATGGAATATGATAAAATGTTGAGCATTCCTCATTTATCAACGAAGTTTTTTTTAATATTTCTCGAAGGTACGAGTTTTCATAGTTACGCTGTATTGTGCACTGGTCGCTCTAAGCATGACACTTTTTATTGGTTTCTATTTTCACAGAATTATTTTAGTTTTATAACTAATTAATATTTGTCAGATTCATGACAGTATTCTTGCCATAAATAATTGTTTAAATGATTAATTGCGTTCTCCCATTTGATATAAAAAAATTGTCTAATGCAATTTAATTTTATTTCCCCTCAAAATTAATCCCCAAAAATACTGAAAATATTTTAGTCTCGACTTTCTTTCAAAATTATTCCAAAATAATATCCATTAGAAAGAAATTGGAAATATTGAATACGTATTATAGGTTCAGGTTCTGGGCTAAAACAAACAGAGCACTAATTAATTGTCCTTCTTCAGCGATGTAATCATTAGGTCGACCCGTGAAAATTAAATACTCGCTTAATGAGCTCCAATTTGATTATATTTCAGGATTCCATGCAATTCTACGAATCATTCGCTGCTCGGTTATTCGAGGAACTTTCTCCAAAAAATAAGTAGAATTCCATGTATCTGCAATGATTTAAATTTGTTTGCAGTGTCATCGGCTTCAGAAATTTCAGATATGTTAAGAAATGAGCCTCTGATTTAAAATGCATTTTCATTTAGTTTTTGCATTTTATTTCCATTATATACATGAGAGTCGTCAAATTAACGATCATAATGCAGAGAGCTCAAAACGTTCCTGGAGTTCCGGAATATTTTTTTTTCGCTGAAGATCCGTTCGATGAAACATCGTTACCTCAGATTCATTTTGACAAGCTGAGTAGGCGACATCAGAAGGAAAAAAGCTTGGTAGATCGGTCCTGGTTTCAAGGTTTTGGGCGAGGTCATTATTGGAAGCCAAGAGAACTTGTCAGGCAAAAGTGCGACATATTTTATGGTCGCTCCACAAATCTTCAAAAGATGCGCTGACACCAAATGTCACAGGAACATTTTTAGATTTTATGCGTCTATGACAAATTCACACAAGCAGAACATGGCTTTGTCGGTGGAAAATTTCTATTATGTGAAAAAGAAGTTCTAAATAACTAATGAAAGGTTATCGATGCAAAAACCGAATGTTTGAAAAAAAAATTGAATGAAATTATTACTCGAATTTACTCATGTTTAGAGCTAAAATAGAAGGAAATGTTAAAAATAAGAATTTGTCATGTAAAAGTTTTTTTTCTTAATTTGATTAATTGGGTTCAGTTTTTGTAATGATTATCGCAAAATTTAATTAGAATTATATTGTGAACACAATTTTATAAACACAAATCAAAACTGCAAAAGTTCAAATTTAGCCTATTCCAATGCAAACGTTTCTAAGTTGCCAAAATTGTTTAGCAGCATGATCAACCGAATACAAGACACTCGTTCTCATACGCTGGAATAATTATTACTGGAGACTTGTATATGACTGTCGATAGTGGGGATCTGAGTCAGCGATTGGCTGGGCTCGCAATAAATGCGGACCATGATCGTCTAATTTTTTCGTATCATCGATACAGAATGCTGGCTTTGTGCTTTCATTTGCCAATAGAGCACCGAAATAATCTCGGATGAAAGATATTAAGGCTACATTCTGGTTATTACCGCTGCATAGCTCAATAGAAAGCTCCTAATCACTCTCTGCAGTTATTCATACTCCACAAATTAGTAAAAAATTAGACGGTCCGTTGATACAGTATGAGAAAAATCTCATCGTGAAACAATTTTTCCATCTTGTAATATGTAATATTTTACAAAAAGGGTACACACGCGCATGTTAAGAAATATTTGCTCTATTCTTCAGATGCTCTGTAAAAATTGAGACACTTTGAAAGAGCTCAAACTTTTGCTTCTGTGGAGCCGCTCTCATAGATAAGATTTTTCTGTAAACGCAGAAGAATGACCTGGCATAAGCGGGAATATGCGTATGGCGGAAAAATGTCAAAAAGTTGTGTTGCGAAGATTTTACCGTGAAGGATCCGAACATATTATGAACTACAATGTGATGTTTACTTTCAGAAAATTACTTGAAAAATTTTACTTAATTTACTTAGAAAATTTATGAGTAAAATCGTGAAAGTAGATCATATATTCGAAATAGGCACATTAGGAATAAATGTTTTTTTTTTAATCATAGAGAATTTGTAGGAACTAGTAAGAGGTATTTCATTGATGTAATGTGCTTGAGTGAGAAATCATAAATTTTATTAAAGAAAAAAATTCATCCAGCTAACCAGTGAGCTATTTTCTTCTGAAAATAGCTATAGCATCAATTATCGAGAATAACAGACATGATGGTTATTTTCCACGAAGAAAATTTCACGAGTGAGTGTTTTACGGCAGAATGAAAACTCACTGAAACCCCGATTTTAACATGCTTTAGTCAAATTTCTGATGAATTGAATGCTGTGATAATAGATTTTTTCAAATGAATGAACGGCACATTTAGTGATCTAAATCATAAATATTCAGTACACTTTTATCGAAATCGAAAGATGCAATTAAACAATGTTAATGGCATAAAATTCCTGTAAATTTACGTTTTAAAAAATTCAAACAAAATGTCGTTCTAATGCACGGATAATCATTTATAAAAGAAACAAACGCGATTGTCGACGAGTTGCGGTAAACCTGGCAAGAAATACATGATCCGCCTTATTCTATCTATCTATTATCTATCATATAAGACGCCATTGAGAGTAAAAAAATTATATATTATTATAATTATCATTCGCACTTTGTTGTGTTCGTATTTCTTTACAGCTGATGTTGGAATTATTTAGATTTGTTAATGTACAAACACAGTTTTTGAACACTGAAGATTTAAAGGGAATATTACACGACTACACCGATTCTTCAGAAAAGCATTTCTTGTAATAATAAAAGGAAAAACATTCATTCCATTTACACATAATAATGAATCCCTGCACCATCAGTACACTGATAACTCGAATTGTATGGCTCGAATTTTTTTAATTCATCATCGGACTAGAATAAGCTTTCCGTACTGAATATAATTGTCAAAAACTGTATTTTTAGATGTGTTTGTGTCGATTCTTAAATAGCACGATTTTCCGAGGCTAAGGTCACAGCCCCGTATTTTTCCACAAGTAAACATTTCGAGAAAATAATCTTCGGAAAAGAAATTGACGTAAAGAATTAATTTTTTCACTGCCGTAGAAATAATTTGCTTGCAGGTATTCTGACAAGCTCGCACGTGACTTCTCATGCGGATTTTTTCCCATGGTATGATCATCATTTCTCAAACTTAGTTCGTGATCCTTTAATTTAAAAATTTGTAATATTAAATAAAAAAGTTGTAGATTATACGCAGCTTTCTAAATTGTCGAGGCAGGGAATAATACATTTCCATGATTCCCGAGAAGCAAGTAACTAAATTTAGCGATAAATTTTTCACTGTTGGTTAGATTAAGAAGGTGTGTCACATAGATTCACTTGATGATATGTTTCAACGATCGATAATATAGAACTTTTTCCCATTTAATTTTGTTGCCTTCTCAGAACATTTAGGATTTTTTCCTCGCTGCAAAGCGACTCGTTTGGCATTCCAGGGCCTCTAAAGAGAACTTTAGTGTCCGAGGAACTGGAATGTTAACACGACCCTGTGCTCGCCTAACACTGAGATGTTCATTCAATGAGATGTTCAATTCAATACATTTAATCCCAGATTGAATCCAGTGATTAAATTATAATGATTACCAGTGGAAGCACATTAAATTTTCTCACAGACATATACGTAACACTTTTTTTTTATTACAGTGAAAAATGAACGAGTCACATGAACTAAAAAACGCCAAAAACCTTCTGATAACCTGTAGATTTGTGATCGTAGGTGACATACATCTGTGGGGTAAATCATACATACATCTGTGGGTCCTTTGGCAATTTGTGACAAAAATAAAACCTAGCAATGTATTAAAATATATATAGATATTTTATATAAATATATAAAAAAGGAAATATCATCACTAATTGATTGATTGTTTTGGACTCCAGAACACAAACGATTTCTTTGTTAGTTCCACTAAACATTATTTATTGAGGTCCAGCGAACTTCTTAATAATAATTTTAATTAAATCATGGGAAATATTTCATCTTTTTCAGCAGCTTTCAGGTAAATAATTCCAGTGTTGATCACATTTAAACTCCAGAAAGCTGCCACTGTCGGTCATGCGGAACCAAGTCGAAGAAGAAGAAGAATCTTGTTCACCGTCTGAAGTTTTGGGAGCAATCAAAACTCTGGGCACAAGGTCAGTGAGCGGGGGCTTTTCTTCAGATGACTACAGCCATGCTACGAGCCATAACTTGGTCCTTTCTAAATCGTTTCTAATGAAGTTTAGATTTATAGGAGGAAAAATTGAGCTCTCTCAGCTTATATATGTCCAGAGCAGGAATACGGTTTCGCATTAGGCATGGCAGGGTTATTCGAGGAGTAAAATTTCACTTCAAAATTAATTAAGTAATTCAATATTTGCGGAAATTCGCCGCGGAAGTGTAGGATAATATTTCATAGTAACTGATAGTTCATGAGATCATTATTGAAGAATTCATTATCGTAGAAGATTCAATCCCAAAAGTTGAGTTCTGGCAGTGATCGAGGACGCACGTGCGTGTTTGCGGGTCCCAACGATCTCTCTTTTTACTATGCCGGTTTGACTTATCTCTCGAATTTTGTACCGAAACGATTTCAGTGAAAGGTTAAATTTTAGTGCAGTTCAGTCAAAATTGTGGAATAGTGAGGAAAACGGCTAGTACAAGTGTTTTATTCCCGACAAATGTCAGTGCATGAATCGAGGGCAAGTTTGGTAACTTGTTGGGAACCCTCGGCGACCGCCGGTCACGGAGAACAATCGGTGCTTTGAGCACGCTCAGGAATCGCCTTCCTATACACTTCCCACCCTCTTGGCCACTACACCTCCCCCTCTCCACCCGCCTCACGGTCGATCCCTTGATTCCCCCACCACACCTCTGTCTTTCCCTCGGCAGCTGCAGTCAGCTGTTCTTCAAGCCGGAATTTTCGAGGGAACTTTACTATACTCAACTCAACTCAGTTTTGTATGTTTCTCCGTCATTTTCTGTATTTTTCTCCGTTCTGTGATCGCAAACGAGTGTATAGACACTATTTGTATTACAGAAACACTCCCTAAAAATCACGGGGGGAAAAATTGTACCTGTTGAATTTCAGCTGCCAGGTTTTGATTGCTTTCATAACTTAAATGAAGAGCAGTGCAGTAGAGGTGTAGCTCTGTGGGTTAGAAAACTGGATGAATGGGGAAAACTGGATGAATGCTGAAAATAGATTATACTAGTTTGCTCTGCAATTAAGATTTTGGGTTTCGTTTTAGACCTAACATTTGTGGGGAATCGAATTTGTAAACTGCCACCACTATGATAATCAATGTTGATGATTCAGTTAAACCATGAGATTAACTCTTGTGAAAATCCAAAATTTAATTTTAACTAGATTTTCTTTATGTAAATCGGATGCATCGCTTAATTGAAGTATTTCAAATTCTTGCCGAAATATGTACGTGTACAATGGATTCTTGGTTTCCGATGCTAATTTTATCGTCATGTAGCAAAGAAGT
This sequence comes from Hyalella azteca, assembly GCF_000764305.2. Lineage (NCBI taxonomy): Eukaryota > Metazoa > Arthropoda > Malacostraca > Amphipoda > Hyalellidae > Hyalella > Hyalella azteca. Next base: position 36,923 of record NW_025940573.1, read on the forward strand.
TATTAATTAAAGAAGTTAATTAAATTAATTATTATCATTGCTGACATTTTGAATAATGCAAATTAAAAATATAAGAACATAGTATGACATCATCGGATGTAAGTCCGCATAATAATTCTGAAATTGTCGTACAGAGTAAATGCAATACTTAATAACCAGGTAGCAATTTTAGCCATGCAATTCCTAACCTGATTCCCGAGCTTCTGTCTCAGTTTATAAAAAAAAATAAGGCTGAGTCTGCGAGCAGCTTCTTGTAGCCTGTCTCGTTCATCTGGAGCATTTAATCCAATAAATTATTTTTCTCAGGACTTAATGTGGTTATTCGTGTGCTGCATCGGAAAGAAAAACGAGTTTGTTCTACTGAAATTGTTCATGAACCTTCCATTTCATGCACGTGAGAAACGTAAAAAGAAATGATTGTACACGTACTTTGCATCGAAGATTGCGTATGGACCAGGATACGGAAATTTGGATAAAAAGCACCATAAAGAACAGCGTGCGTCTCCTTGAGTAATTGCACGCCTAAATTCAAATTGTTGTACAATTGTTACTGAATTGCACTCTAAGCTTCATTCAACTGATTTAAGGCAGATTGATGCAAAATTTTAACTAATAATTACATCAACAAGTAATGATGGATATATTCAATGAATAAAATATGGTTGGCCCTGTGGGTGTTCAACATAAACGAGTCTTTGCCTTCAATGGTTTCTATGGGCAGATCAATCTTTAAGCAACCGTTGACTGCAACACCCTGTTGATTATTTTTCCTTATTGCGAAGCGACCAATTCTAGAATTGACAAATGTATCGAAACTTTATTGACCATTGGTAATTTTGTACAGTGATGTGCACTGCTTAAATCCATATTTATATTTGCAATATAAATTTTTTGATGACATGATATTAATATTTGGAGTAAAAAAAATTACCTACGAGGACGTAAACAGAGGCTAGAATTGTTCTTAAATTTATCATTTGCATGGAATTTTCGAACTCTGATTTAGTTTACATTGGTAACCTGATAAGAAATTATGAGTAGAACGTCGAAAAAAATGTTCAATGTGCGACATAGTTATTCTAATAAGGGATTGAACGCTTATTATCATAATTTTTGTAATATTTACATCAATTGATCAAGATATGTTTAGCTGCGCATAATAATTGTTATATATTAACAATTTCACCTGATGTGAAGATTAGTTAGTTGCATCTAATTCTTAAGAAGCATTAATGGCCTTTGCTAGAAGACTGGGTGGAAATATTAGACTTAATTATTAGAAATGAAATCAATGTAAATTTAAAAACATGGTGAGGCCTCGCAGAAAGAAGCATTGTTCTGGTCATAATCAACCCGTTAATTGCTTCGTTTGAGGTACATCTATGCGGGTAAACTTCCTATGGGAATGCAGAGTAAACTCACAAATATTCTAAAAAACTCTGCCCCATTTTACTGCACTTATACAGAGTTTTGGGGAGATGAAACGAGATGCCCTGGGAACGGACACCTGCATCAGAAGCACGCTGGAAAATTAAAAATATTTAATCCCTGCCAATTATTCGTAATCAGCGTTTTTTAAAGCTCGTCAATGAATAATAACTTCCCTTTTTATTCATAATCAGAAGATAACTTAATGATTTAGTTTCTCGATAAAATTTATAACTAGGATTTGACTTGCTTCTGAATTTGTTTCATTGTTTGCTTTAGATGGGATTGGAAATCTATCACGAAATATTTGATAATAACTTTTCAAATTTGTGCGTTTGTATGCCACGAGAGGTACCAATTTATTCTATTTAAATAATCAAATTTAAACTTCAATTCACAATTCGGTATTATTGACTGTGCTAAAAGTAATCTGCTTAAAATATTCAACAATCGTATGCACGATATGAACATAACCTGGGGTCATACTTTCAAAATTCGCTAAGTGAACGTAAGTACTTACGCTCCTTTTTCTTGTCTATGATTGGTGGATTTTGCTTGAAAGGCCGTCAATGATTGGCTGATGAACTTACGATCTCTTAACTTTTTTTTGAAAGTATAAGTCCTGCACAACATCTGAGCCTATCCCCTCGAAATTGTAAATAGATAGATTTGTGCCCGTGTTTGCATCATTCTTGTTTGTTTCTCATTTGACGATTTATGCATCAATGTGAATTTATTGCTAATTGTTTGTACCTGTGTTTTAGGTTTTGAACTGATGATGGAGCTGGTCTCCGAAACGTTTTCCTTTTTAAGAAATGGTGAATTTTCTGGCTATTTTCTTTGCTTTTAAATTTTTGAAAAAATTGATAGAACTACCTTCGTGGCTGGAAAACTGCATGAGACGAAGTTTTCGCCCAAACGGAATGCACTCAGGTTTCCATTTTATAATATTGATATGCTTTGTTATGGACAGAAATAATGTCATAGTTCAAAAAATATCGACTGAAAATTTTCTAACCGATAGGTTGGCAAAGCTCATTAAAGACTCTGACCTATTCCATATATTAATTGATCTATTCTTTTTTCAGCAGCGTTTCCAAGCTTTAGAAAAATAGAAAAGATTGTTGAATTAGTTAGTGAAGCAAGAAATTGTCTGTAAAGTTAAGGCCGTAATTGTTGCTTGAACTTGACCGAGTATTTTACTTCAATTTCGTGCAAAACAGTACAAAATTTGAAACCCTATAATTTGCTTTCAAGGTCATCAAAGCATCTGAAAGGCAGTGCGTAGGAGTCGAAGAATCAGCTATCATTAAAAGCGATAAAAAGTTTTTGATAAATCTATATAACTTTAATAGGCAGCGTCGATGAAAATGTATTGTTGAGTTTAATCAAGTTTTTATGTAGATTTCCATGCGCGTGAATGATAATTCCTCGATTTAAATTTGAAATTTTTTTTAATATAGGATCAATTTTGATTCCCAGAATCTGTAAAATCTTCGTATTTGCAGATTTATTTGATAAATCAGTATAGGATTATTGTAGCCGGCAAGTTGTGTTGATTTGAATTGTTTAAATTCTACACTTATGCGAATTCTGTAACTGCACCGATCTTGGGATGCATTAATTGCACGTACAAAAAATGCCGATGCGTTTTTAATCTAGATATTTTCAATAGAAAATCTTTCTGCCACAGAAAATCCTTCATTTCTGGAGGAAAACGTACCCTTAAAATCAGCTTGATTGTTATTTAAAAAAATATCTTGTATTAAATGACAGATCTTTAGAACTTACAACCGAAAATCCAATTCCATTTTACTGAAGCAAGAATCATATGATAATTTACTAGAATGGCATCGTGCCGAAGTGGCTGGTAACATTCTTCTCGGATTTATGATTTTCTATGTTCCGTTGGTCTGACACAATATGTCGTGCACGCACCATTAGGCGGCATCTAGGGCAGCACTTTCGCAGTAGGATCTCCAATGCAGCTGCCTTCATTGCACTGTTATGTCCATAGTTTATTTTACGTTACATTATGGGGTAAGTGCCAGTCATTACCCACACAGTAAAACAAGAATGGAAATCAAAGTGACTGGAACTGAGATTTTAATACAACGCAAATTAACAACAATGTGGGCTTTGGATATAAATATTGAGCTATAAAAAAATAGAGTAAATAATAATGCCCTAGGCGACGTTCGTATCTGTTGACGATTAAGTCTAATAAGTGATCGGCGTTTAAGATGAATAAAGAAATAATACAATTAATATAACAATTATTCAAATAATAAAAAGCAACCTATTAGAACTTAAACTAACCTGCAGCGGGGATCAGCCGAACGATAATGATCAACGAGAAAATTGTGTGCGCGACGTTGACTTCCTAACGGTGTTGCCAAGGTCTCCAACACCAACATCACAGTCTCCGCACGTAAAACTAGACAACGCGTGTAGTGATGCAGGAATCAATTTATTTCCTTTGCTCAACATCGCCTAAAGTCATCTCGATCCTGAATTCATTTTATGAAAGTGATTGCAACGCGCCACTGCGGAGACCATATAAGTTAAATAAAATACAGCACAGCCTTTTTTCCTGAAACAGTCGCTGAATTGAAATTATTACGACCAATTAATTAATTACAATAAAACAAACTGTCATTAAACAATGATGAAGATGAATATCATAGAAATGAACTATGTCAATGTGTATGGAATGAATGAATTATTATTAATATCAATGTGAAAGGATATATTATGCTGAGCCAGGTTACCATATGAAATTAGAGGACTCATAGATCCATGTAATGAACTGTTAATCAATGACATTCCAAATAAATTCCATAATCACTGATATTAACTACAATCAAAAATCATTAAAAAATTAATCCAGTGACGTGTGCACGATGATTTGTAGCGAATATAGATCGCTAATAAAAAATAATATTGCAAGACTGTGCAAGGTTATATTAACAGTGTAATTGATATGAAAGTGCTCAGTAAACAACATTCAACACGTGTAACAAAATTTAATTTTTTTCTCCTGCCACTCATAACACTCACCCTGGATAGTTCACATAATTTGTTTTCGAATGTGAGAAATATTTCGGATGCAATTGAAATGGACTCCCTAATTTGTTTGTGACAATAAAGAAAATGCTTAAAAAATTACAATTGATTCGTTCGAGGTATTTTACAAATTCATATTTGCACATCTTATAAGTTCACTTTTTTATCACTGTATTGTTTAGACATATAGATTAATTTTTTTAAAAGCACACAGTTTTTCTGCGCATTGAAAGACATCATGGGACTTCATGTCAAACAAGATTATTTTGAATAATAAAACAGATCTTCCTCTGATCTTTTCACACTTCCTTCTAAAACTGAAGTTTCTTTTTATTCCTCTACTGACGTGGCAGATTCTCTTTGATGCGACAAGGAGCACGGCGTTCCGTGCATTTTTAATGCACTTCAGGATTTGCCTCGTGTGGAATGATGCGTAGAGAGCGAGTGTATCGAGAGCAGGGGATAAGCAAGGCGTACTTTGTAAAATTTCGCTGCACCAACACTTGACTTAATAATATATGATTTTGCTAACAAAAATGGCGTTATAAATAGTTTTTTGTATTAGGAGCTACATTTAGAGGTTTTATTTTTTATTGCGGTGCATATTTGTTCGAAAAAAATAAGCAATCACTGATAATATTCAAATGTAAACTTGTTTTATCATATATTGGAAATTTTACGTGAAGATAAGCGAAACAATAATTCATTTAACTGTGATTATAGTTTTTTCTTCTCACCTGCCATTCGTATCGTTACAAAATTTAAAGCTAGCTGATACTAAATCACATGGGGCCGTGCTATAAGTAATAGTTTAAAGTTTATAATTCCGCAGCAAATCACTGAGAGGTTTGCAAGTTATATCAAATAATCATGGACGAGAATTAAAAAGCAAAGTGTAGTCAGTTTACAACGTTTATCTATAGGTCGCTACGTCTACTTAAGCCCCTGCGCGTGTTAAGGCCGCTACGTGCACTAAGGCGAGTATATAAAGGACGAGTGTATAAAGGAGCGAGTGTATAAATTAAGTCAAGCCACGAGTAGAAGTAAAGTAAAGACGAGTGTCAAGCGAGTGTATATAGGACGGCCTCTGCATGGTGCCCAGGAGTGACACTGAGTGAACGAGTGTTGTGCCGCGAAAAAAACGTGCAAAGCGGGAAGAGCCTGCTAGCAATTACGCTTAATTACGCCTGCAGCTCTAACAGCTACAGCCTTGCCTACAGTTTAATTATTAAGACAGTGAAAAACTATCATTGCTGACATTTCATTCATTGGGCTTAATAATGCTGGCGATTATAACAATGGCTATGCTACTTGCTCGATTCATGGTCAAAGAGAAATTAAAATATTCCATTATTTTCTGCAAATACAATTCATGAAGCTGTTTCTAATTCTATTTAACTGTGCAAACAAAGAACAAATTGTTTAGCTGGATTTTTGGCTTTCCTGAAAAGGACGCTGGGTGGTCTGAACGCAAGTTATGCGTCTGTTTTCTACGCGTCTCATGTAATTTAGGAACCATTAGAAGTTGTGGGAAGCTAGCAGCAGGCAACGAACCCTCGTTGACGGAAGCAACGAACGAATTTTTTAAAACACTTTCCTTCCTCGTACTTTGCAGCAAAACCATTTTTATATCAAAAAGCTTGAAGGACACGAGTATTAATTGACTGCAATAACGTCTTAGAGAGATGCCCAAAATTAACGTCTATCCATTCAAAAATGCAAAATATTCAAGTTTTAAGAAAGGCATTTTGACACAGTTGTCGAATTGAAGTTTTGCGCTTAGTATTTAGGTGAAATTAATAACAGGATTTCCAAATTGAAAAGCAATGGAAATTACAAATCTCGTGATTTTATTCTCAAGCACGTCAGTTTCCTTGCCAGTCGTGTTCGAACTTTTACATCCAAAGAATGTTATGAGACCATTTACACCAATTAGAAAAGAATTACTTACACTATTTTTAAAATTTTTTAGAGCTTTATTCGTAGAAGTAGAGGAATTTTCGGGCATCTACATTGCACGTGCGAGTAACTATTACTTTCCCTCACAGTTAATCAAGTAATACTTTTAAGCAAGTAAAACCACGTGAGTAGCAAACAAGAGAAACAAGGCAGCAAAGCATGCTATTTTACCCCCTGCAATTCGCTGAACTACAATCCTTCAGTACCTGTTAGCTTTTTAATTCATTAGTTTTACGAGGAAAGCGTGTGCTTTGCTCATTTATTATTAGCCTCGTTCCGGTCCTAGGTAACTTTTTTAAGTTGATGAACTGTAGGAAGCTTAACTCGGTGGGACTTTCAATTTACTTGAGCACTCTTGCTCCTAAGAATCACTGAATTTAATCATGCATTTCATTCAGAAGCAAGAATATTGCAGTACCACGCATTGGTAAATTTGATTGTTTTTATATGAGGCGAGTTTCAAATTGAATAATGTGCGTTATTTTGAAAAGTGGCATTCAAATTGTAAGTCCAGCGCCCTAAAATTTCGCGGGAAATAATAAGAATAATAATGAAAAAAGTTATAATAATATTGATAATATAAATTATAATAATAACAATTATTATAATACGAATAGTAAAAATGCTAATGCTAATAATAATAATTAAAATATCAATCGCGCGAACTTCACAAGGGCGTGGTGGGTAGAAGTGAGTAGGCAATACTCAGGCCCAGGTCATATAAGACCAGGGCCTATACTTTCAAAAAAGTTAAGAGATCGTAAGTTCATCAGCCAATCATTGACGGCCTTTCAAGCCACTCTTTTAAAAACAGTTAAGAGATCGTAAGTTCATCAGCCAATCATTGACGGCCTTTCAAGCAAAATCCACCAATCATAGACAAGAAAATAGATCGTATGTACTTACGTTCACTGAGCGAGTTTCGAAAGTATGGCCCCATGCAGCTACACAGGGCATGTCAGCGTCAGCTGAAGGACGCTGTGCTTCTTTACGATCACTTAAACAGGGTATTGTGGTTGTTACTGCTACTAAGCTGTTACACGTACACTTTATATGTTCAATGGCTCACTGCAAGCCGATCATCATTCCCGCTATGCTGATAAATGCATAGGATTACTATCGTATGCACATAGTCCTAAACTGTCGCCTTCACTCAGAAACATAAATTGCTAAATCTTAAGAAATATAATTGACCACGGTTGATATTTCAGTTGTAAATAGGTTGGTAGCCCATTCAGTGCTTTACATATAAGGCTTTTAGGCTCACATGCGTAATATTCACATATAGTCTAGGTGCGAAAATCACCGTCATTCCACTGCTATATTAATATTCATTCATTTCATATTCTAAAACACGCAATTTTACCACCTTGCAGGCATTTTTTGCATTATTGTAATTTTTTGTTATCTCTTTGATGACAGGTTTCATGTGAAAGAAGATCAAACATGAGCGCCTCTCAATCTTCCAAGATACTAAGAAATGCCAGAAGTGCGGTATTACTCTTAAAATTCTTGAATAACTGTTTGATTTTATTATACGGCATTCAGTTGCTCAGCATTGCTGAATATCACCCATGTTTTCATCTGTTCTCATCCTTTCTCCGGTCTTTCTATTTTTCGTTTGTTTATTAATTTCCATGCCCTCAAACTTTCTTTTGAAGCAGACGCCACGATATTCGCTTCGTAGAATTACAACAAATATCCTGTCCTTTGAATACCTATGGAACTTTTTATCTCTACCCACTGGATTATTCAAGTTAAATAATCTGGAGAACTAATTACATTGAATGAAGTATGATAAACTAATTATACGAAGTTTTTTTTAAACTTGGAAGCAGTTTTTCTCAACATTTTTATTTTAATTCTGTTGCGTTCAGGGTTAAATTTGATAGACAATAATTGCTTTTGACCGGAACATGAAGGTCAATTATTGAGCTTCTCATCACTTAAAATAAGGACCATTATCTTCAGTTGAAGGTATTCCATGATCCATCAGAATTTAGACGACTACCCGACGCACCCCTTGTACCAAGTCTCGCTAGATGCTCAGCCGACAAAAATACGTCACATTGATAGAGTTGGGCCCTCGTTCCAATATTTACTCAGAAGGTTTGATGTTGTGTTGCCAAAGAGTTGCGTGTCCATTAAAAATAGATTAAGCGAAATCACACAGCGTAAATGAGGCTATATGAACGTGACTTAGCGTAATCACATCGCAGCACGCACGATCATCGTTGTGCGATTCTTATCTCATCAACAATGCGGCTTGAATATTCGGTACTAAAATTAAAGCTCGTGCAGTATCGAAGGATTCTCGGTGCTAGAGTGTAGTTATAGGCGCTGATTTTGGACGATCTGTCTGCCAACGAAAAACTTAACTTCATTCGATTCGGAAGCACATTGCGAATCAAAATAGTAATTGCACAATTTCACCGATTTTAGGGGCTACCGCATTAGATCTGTCACTTAAATCGAGTACAATACGAGAAACCTTTTAATCATGACCACGTTCTAACATCAATCATTGATTTATATTAAAATCTGAGTCGGATTTTGGCAATAGACTTCATCGAGCCGAACTACTCGACTATTATCAGCATTGAGCGATTTGACCAAACGTCGCAGTGAATGAGAGACCTGATCACAGGCGGCAGTGAATGAGAGACTTGACCTCACGTGGCAGTGAATGAGAGACTTGATCACAGGTGGCAGTGAATGAGAGACTTGACCTCACGTGGCAGTGAATGAGAGACTTGATCACAGGCGGCAGTGAATGAGAGACTTGACCACACGTGGCAGTGAATGAGAGACTTGATCCCACGCGGCAGTGAATGAGCGACTAGACCCAAGGTGGCAGTGAATGAGAGACTTGACCTCACGTGGCAGTGAATGAGAGACTTGACCACAGGCGGCAATGAATGAGAGACTTGACCACACGTGGCAGTGAATGAGAGACTTGATCCCAGGCGGCAGTGAATGAGAGACTTGATCCCACGTGGCAGTGAATGAGCGACTAGACCCAAGGTGGCAGTGAATGAGAGACTTGACCCCAGCTAGCACAGAGCCATTTCCACCTTGCAAATATAAGTGCATTAACCTGACGTGACAATGAACGACCTGGCACCCGTGTAAAGGTGCGATTTTACCTTACCTGACGGAGGTGACTTAGCACTTCTTAGAAGACACCAAATTGACTCAAAAGTACCATATATAAATTTATTCCAATTGACCACTCATAACACTGAATGACTTGACCCCGCGCAACAATTCTACTGAAGACTTCGCTATGCATTGACTTGAACACATTATTTGCCCTCAATGGCTGAACTGACTCATTTGATCGCATGTTAAGCAAAAGTTAGAAAGAATATTTAATCCTTACACAAATCGCTGTACAAACTATGAGCCTTGCCTCGTCTAGGGAATGAAGCGCGGGTTTGGGGCCTTGGTGATTACAGTGCGACTGTGGTGATTAAAAGTCTTCTTCAAGCGCAGGTTGCGACTTGAATTATCATTGGGAGAATCCAACCAGGATAAGTTTATATCGATATTTAACCCAAATTCATATTAAATGGGTAATTGTTAGATTCACTTGAGCTGGTCAAACATTTTTTTAATCCCTCGAATGTTGTTGTTCAGATTCATGATCTCATATTAGTACTCTCATGAGTTTTGAGGATTTCAGATCAGGTCTAGCATAGTTTTGAAAATATTCATTATGAATTTTTCATTCCAATCAACCAAAAAAGAGTCCACCTCTAATTTTAATCTCAGAATGAATTACTTATACATTAATTACTCTCTGATCAATAAAGTCGACTAAGGACAACCGATTATCGGCCACAAAAATGTCCTGTAATCACGATAATTTATTTGCGCCTGGTTGTGCTTGGGTGAGCATCAAATTAATTTTATGGTGCATGATTACTATGAAGTAAATGAGTTATCATCGTATAAACTTCAGCGTGAACTGTAACGACGTCTAGTTTGAAAATAATAACTATTTGCCCTGATTCATGAAGAGATTTTGACTTGCAATTTCTGCCATCACTGAATGACTGGAGCTGCACTGATTATTTGGAATGAGATTCAAGGATTCATTTTTAGTTATGCGTTAGTGAAATTTAATGCTACTGAACCATAAGGTTAACAATCAAGACAATTTGTTAACCTCATATGTCAGTTGTAAAATAGTGCTGAAATACGAATACAATACACATCCATGTATGGTAAAACAATATGATAAAGCTAAAATACGAGTAAAAATCACATCCATGTAGTAAAAAGCGTCACAAAAAATATCACAGTATTTCAAAGTAGCTCGAATAGTTTCGTTGAAATAAGATTATTCTTTTTAGCGCATTTTCTGGTTTATGGAAAAAAGGCGTTATTGTACTCGTCATGTCCGTCCGTCCGTCCGTCCGTCCGTGACTTCACGTTTTCGTCGACGAGAAAATGCGTTCCCTGTCACTCACTGCAGTGAGTACTGAGTTATATTTTTTTAATTATAAGATATTGGGTAAAATAATGGTGAATATGGGATATTGTGGCAGAAAGTCTCACTCCAGTGCTGTGAAGATAATATGGGGGCGTATTTTATGATCTCTTACAATTAAGGTTCTTTGTTATGCTACGTACTCCTCTACATTAACAAGCAGCCTGAGATGGCTGGGACACCTTTTCTTGTTTTAGAGCTCCATAAAATTGCGTGAAAGGAGAAACACTACGCCACTTGTTCACTGCCAAGCCAAAAACGCAACCCAAGTTATCACGAAAGTTTTTCTCATAAAATGATACGTAATCTGAGGTTCCTGAATTCTTTACATGAACTATGGTGTTTTCACTTTAGGAGTTTTTAACACTGAACCAATTCAGTTTCTTTCATATATGGGCCACTGATCATACTGGAAAAATTTGTGATTTCAAATTCACGTGTGTAGTCAGATCGCAGGCTTCTTTAGGCATGCATGTTTTCATTGGTCTTCACCCCTCCTCCCCGAAATGCATAAAAGGTTTTCAGATTTCCTGATGCATCATCACCATTATTTTCTGCCAGTCTCCGAAATAAGGGAATCATTTCATTAGCGCGGGAGCGGAAAGTCTGCTCTCTTCGGGCTTGCACAAGGCTATTGGCAAGCTCAAGGCCTGCATTGGAAGCACAACCCGACAGTTTTTCCATCAGGAAATTATGGTAGCAGAAACACACGCTTTTCGCAGTAATATTCTTACTTGTGGGTTTCCGTACACGTTTTGGAGCCGTAGGTTTAGCATGGAACAGCGGACCCTTCTGTACACCATTCTTGCGACCATCTCCTTCGTATTAAAGCGGAGAAATAGCAACATTTATAAAAATAGGGATCGATGTGTAGGCAAGCTAGACTGAAATTTACTGGTTATAATTAGAAATACTTAAATTATGTATTTTGTATATTGGTGCTGAGGGAACCTCAATGATTGCCACAGTGCAATCGATATTATTGTTTTTTTAACATTTTTGCACGCGTAACGATGGATGCAATAAAAAATTGAAATGTTCAATCAATATCGAGTTCCTACGTTTAAACGAACAAAAATAAAATAAAATGAAATTGTAGTACATGTCATTATCTTAGATGCATACTACTTCTTCATGAGACAAAATTACGAAATGAGATAAAATTGAGCGAATATTTTTGATGCCCTAACGCTCCTTTGATGAGGCTGAGCCTATTTATTTATTTTTCAAGCACTCAACCACCCGATATACTTTCTTCTTTTGAGAGACATGCCAACTTAACCAGCCTCACCAAATGACAGGCCCGTACTTTACCCTCGTGAGACGGACAGGGAGAATAATTATAATCTCTTAACTTTAAGTACCTTGTGGCAGGATATTTTTCTTCTCATGGGAGACAAAACATGTCGAGCCAACTCCAATAAAAGGATATCATTCTTATCTTCCATGAAGACATGACCTGTTAACCTCACTTATAAATAATAGTAGGACTTCCTATTTCAAGACATTACCTGATGTTTCCCCATCCACTAATAATTTGAAAACAAAGGCAATTTCAAGAAAATTTACAATATTTTAATTGGAAATTCTCATTATCCCAATGAACATTGTTATTTAAATTTTGCGATTCAAGCCCGCCTGATCTGAAACCCCATTCCTTTATATCGGGAGACAATTTTCAAATCGCTTCTTTCCTGAGTCGAATTCTGGACTCAACCAAAACGGTTGAACAGTGATAGACTACTTAATTTGTATTCAAGACCGAATAAGGATTTACCTCGTAAATTATTCCCGGTTAAGTTCTAAATTCATTACATTCCGTGGCCGCACTAAAACAATGCCTGCAGCTGTAAAGTCTCACAGAGAGAAAGATTTGTAACGAGTGTACAGCAGCACACTATACAGAAGTGTATCATTTTGAACGTGGCACGTATCTTATTATGTTCTTGGCGAGATGAGGAATTGATCCATGAATTTGAGGCGTGAATTGTGAGCGCGCTTGCTGATGCATTTCTACTAAGTATTATGCCCGCAGAGAATTCTGTCTCCGGGAATTGGAAGCAAAAAATAGCTGTCCATTACAAACTTTAGATGGAATTTTTGTGTATATATTTGTTCCAATGATATACGAAACCATAATTGTGGGGAAGTTAATATGTAAAACATCAAGTCCTTAGGATGGACGTTTATTAAGATAGAGAAATTAATGGAAATCGTTCTTTAACTAATAGCTGGAAATATACAAAGCTAATTAATGCGCAAAGTGGGCGAAAATTAAGAAGATGTCATTTACCATATCGTACAAATATCACAAAACAAATAGAGAGAAGATGAGAGTTGTAAATAGTAGTGCCGAACGTGTCTCTGGTGGAAAGTTGCAAACTACATAAATAAAGAGGATAAAAAGTATTTTTGGTATTTTTTTGCAGTTTTCTTAAATTAGTAACCTAATTTTCGCTCAAAATTTCTATGAAGAGTTCTACTGAAAACATTCTGACAATATAATATTTGTCCATCATGTCAATAAATATCTATGTTCAGCAATATGAGTAATTATAATCGCTATCTGGGTCGGTTTTAATTAACAGAATTATACAGGTAATGACGGAAAGTTTCTTCGGCAGCGATGAAGGATACTTACAGGAACTTCCTCAATTTGCGTTGCAAATGGAAGTGCACCGGGAGTATTCGAAGCTTTCTACTGTATTTTAATTATGGTTTTTACTCCCCTCCTCTTTTAGTAAATCAACACAAGTATGAAAGATTTTTTTAGATACAATATTATTTGAAAGCCACGAGATGATTACCGAAACAAGCAGAGAATTAATGAATGGAAAAAGCTGGCGCTTTTTCAATGAAACGAATTAAAAAAAACAAGATAACAAAAGAAATCTGTGACCAGTATAATTAAATGAAAAATTATATTCAATGATTTAAAGTCATAGCGGCCCAGGCTAAGCTTTCAACAATTAGACAATATTCACAGCAGACACATGCGGTCGAGCTGGCCCCTGTATACATGTACACGTAACTCTTAAGTAGTGGGCAAGATAAGGGTGAAAGTTCCAGAATTAATATTGAAAACTAACGAAGAATCTGATTTAAGATTTCAAGTACGCATTATTTCTTTTACGTTTATTTCAGGCAATTTAATCAAGTTAGAGAAAAATGTCGATTTATCGCAAGTGATGTAAATATTTTTAATGCTAAGCATCTAAATTATTGCCGGTAGCTGAAATTTGGAAGTTGCGCGAAAGCCATTAAGAGGAATGGAGATGTCTAGAAGTACAATTAATTTAGAAATGAAATAACGGCCGGCCCGCTGAGTTGAGTTATCAAGATAAGGTTAAAGCGTATAAACGCAAAGAGAGGCGTAAGTAAAGGCCGGCAATAATGTTATGAATAAGTAATGCGTCAAAGGCTCATAGAATGTTAAGTCAGACCAACGAGGTGACCCTGCATCATTAAAAATAATTTAAGGGTTCTTCGCATGCATTTAATTCAAAAGATTAATAGCAAATGAAAACTAAGCTAAAGTTAGAGTAGAATAAAATGCAGTTGAGCACGTTGTTATGGTCACTTCTGCACAGTTTAAGCCTTCAAATCAATCTTTCAAAGCTTCACCGTTTTCCTAGAGATCAAATAGTTAATACATATAATTTTCCATATCTCTGTTAATTTAAAACGGAACAAAATCTCTACAAAAATCAGCCATGCACGAATTGTTAGATTTTCTTCTGTGAAACCAATACAAATAAATTATCACAAATTATTTATCCCCATTTGTCGAAATATATGCACATTTTTATCGCAAAACAAGTGTTGTCAATATAAGTTCACCATGGTTTCGCGAATTTATGGAAACTCGTGATATCATGCATGACTTAGAAAAAAATTCGTTTTAGTTTGAAGTTATTGACACCATTATGCATTTTAAACCACAAACCTTTCTTCAACTAAGGAGAACAAAACCTTACTCTATTTCAAATAAGATTGTGATGAACGAATTTCAGTAGATGCGAGCTGAGGCCACCTTGTAGCTGAACAATGCCTTGTGTCACTATTGCAACTTAGAGGGAACAATTAACTTGGATGTATCGAGCAGCCTGCAGAGTTTGTCGATGAGTAAAGAGCAAGATAAATTAATTCTGTTCGCAGAATTAATTTTGAAATGTTGTTTCACTAAAGCACCAAACAAAAAAACAGTCAACCAAGATGACTCTTTGAAAATTAGCATTTGTTCCTTTTTAATGAATTGTTCACATGGGTGATTTTATTTGGGCACTGGGTTATTTAAATTATTGACCTGTTGAGTCACGGTCACCTAAAAAAGCCATTTGTCAAGAACCACTCTAGTCTAGGTTGATGTAAAAAGTAATAAAAATTACCATCAAAAAGTAGCCCATGTACTACATAAACATTTTATTCGATACTTTAGCAAGAGTATATATCTACTCGCAATTGCTGGTGAGTTTGAAGCTTTCGTTGCTAGTAGCAAACTTCCCTAAGGGTACCCACACAGTGAAATCAGGTTTGCCCGCGCGGGCAACCTGCTCCAACCTGTAACAAGAATGAACATAGGATAATAATGTAAGTGTTCACAGTGAAAACCTGTACGAATAGGCTTCTTTATTCTATGGGTACGTACACAGTGAAAGCCGGTTGCCAGCGTGCTGGTTACCTGCTGAGGCTGGCGCCTGAAACAAGCGCGAGAGGTTGTTCACAGTGGAAGCAGGAAACATGCTGGTGCATTCCCTATAACGATTGATAAAATCTCTCAACAATACGAATCATACAGTCAAAACCCATTATAAATGAATAAATCGCATGATAAATTCATCATATAACCCGTCAAACTCTCTGAACCGCTGAAAAGCTGTTAAAAAAATTTTAAGAAGAAATTTGATTGCAAACTAGATAGAAGTAGCGACGTGAAGCGTCAACTCTCAACAATACTATTGGGTCCTCGTCGGCTTCCTAAAAGCTCACACCAAACACACGGCAGGAGGCACACCTTCGTGCCCCACTCAACTTAGGAAGTTCAAAATTCCCGTGGTAGAGATGGCGGTGGAGGATACCGTGGCGAAGCCCCACGAGGAAGGTAGTAGGCACGTAGTGCTACTAGATGCTAGTTCGACTAGACAGAAGAAATGGCTCCGGAGGTGACATGGTCAGTGACACCACGCAGGCCCACCGGCGTACCTTAACAAAAGGGACATGTTCAATGTCAGGCTGTAGGTGCTGCAGCGCCAGGGCGTTTAAGCGAGCAGACCGTTGGGGCACTGACACTATCAACAAATGAGAACAACATGAAATTTTGCAACTAGAAATCAACATATTGCTCGCGCAAATGCATTTCAGAAGCCTACAAAAGCCAGACCTAGCCGCAAGTGAAAACAGGCCAGGCGATTAAAGTCACATCCACAATTATTTAAGCAATCCTTCCTAATTTTATATTTACCTTAACAATTAAAAAAAATCTAGGCGAATGAATGAACGCGATAATAAATAGAAATTATAACACCAGAGCTAACAAGCTTTTTAGTCCTACGCAACTTACCGGCTAAACAGCAAAACGAGGAGCGGCAAGTACGCGTTCCTCCACGACTGAGATAGCAGTGCGGCAAGTTTGCCGGCACGCATGACGTGACGTGTAAGTTTAGCGGAAAGTAAATTTATAGCGGGCTTTCCCTCACAAAATGCAAGGAGAAATTTTCCTTTAAACAAGGTGCGTGTTTACTGTTGCGTACATAAAGTGTGTACGTAGCATGCAAAAGCTGAAGTGCCGAGCATATAGATTGAACCTTCATAATGTTAAAGAAATATATCTCAGAAAATACGTGCAAACAATCACGTGTTAGTCATTGTCAACCATTCACTTTCGCTTCAATAATATAAATAAAATATAAGGTAAATGGTAGGTTTGACAGGTGTTACTCGGGATAGATTGTACCTGCTATTCAAGACCCCCGTTCCGAATCAAGTCCTCTCAAACCCCGCCATTCCGAATCCAGATCATAATGCATAAATAAATTGAGTGAATCGAAGAACGACACAACCATGAGCCAAACCCATTATTGCACCGAAGAATCGTGTTCCATATTTGAAAATCTTGTCTCCATTAAAAATTTGTTTTCCAGTTACAAGAGAAATATTTTGTATCTGTAAATAGAAATTTTGCTCACAAAATTAAAAATATCATTTATATCCTCATATGTACATAACTCTGCCGTGAATTTTGCAAGGTCGCTAGATTGCATTTTTTTCTCATATTATTTCCATATGAAAATTTATTACAGGTTTGAGTTCGACTAGCTAGTATATAAAATACAATCCAGGGGTCAAGCTTCAAACACTCTAACTTTGATAGATCTATATTGTAATATGTACAATACTCTATAATAAATGGACCTGCCCATTGCACGTCATATATTCTAATAAATTTCTGAAATTCAATATAAAATAAAGGCCGGGAAATATTTTTCTCTAACGAATTTGACGAAATTAAACTAAGTCTCATAAACTACATATTATCGCACAAAATGCTATAGATCCTTATATTTTCTTCATCAACCATTACGCGCCACCACCCAGAATAACCATATTTTCCGAATCAAACCACGATTATTTCGTCTAATTTCCGACGCCAATTCACTGGATATCCGCATGAATCTCAATTTGGCTCGCATCGTTGCTCTTGAAAAGCAATTCACGCAATCTGTTCTTAATAGGGCACTTAATATATAGCGCTATCCCTATCGAAATTCGAAGACCTGTCAGCCGCTGGCACACGGACGCCCCAGGTTCTTATGGCCGGGTAAATTAGAAGCTCTATGTCCGCATTAGGTTCCGGTTGCCGTAGCGAAATAAGCGCCGAAATGGAATCTTGTGAAATTACTCGTCGAGCTTGGGGCGATCGTGGGGCGCGCGTATTTGGTACCTGATACGTTCGGGACAGACACGGCCGAATATGAAAAATGCTTAAAANTTTTGAATCGGTAATACCGAAAATTTCAACTTCTTGCGTCATTCGTTGCAAAAAGTCTAGAAATTTTTACAAACTTGAAAAGTAATATGCTTCAAAAGCTTTAAGGCAGTCAGATTTTAATTCGATGCTGACGATATTTTAGGCTGCTCTCTACCAATATCAATAATAAACGCATTTTTATCTTGAGAAAACAGCCCTGTGCATGTGTGACGGATGGAGGGTAACTCGTATTATCGTTCCTTTACAATTATTTATCGATAATTCCCTTTACTTTATTTACCTGAGAAGAGGCCTTCGCAGTTGTCAAGCATCGTTGCTAATGAGATCGTCTCATATTCAGATATTAATATTTCATGAGGCACCGGTATATTGTAAATATTACTAACATTTTTAGGAGCCTTGTCCTGAATTCAATACGTGTGTAAGCTCAGTCAATTTATTGCACAAAAGCAGCGGATGGATGAAATCGAATTTGAGTTATATATATGAACGAAAAAGAATATGGAGTTCGATTGACCTGAACGGATCTTTCTGGTTTTTAGGCTAAAAAATAATACCTCAATCCGCAGATTCGAAAAGCTATATACAACCATATTCATTTTTCGGACGCATCCGCGGGTTAGTCAATTAGCGTTTTTCATTAACAACTCAAAATCTGTTAATTTTATCACAAAGCATTCAAGGAAGTCATTTGATATCAAACATTCTTTTGTTCATATTTATAGCAGGAGATAGCCTCTTGTTATTCTTACTCACAGGGCACCGGATTTTAACTTGCGTCTTAATTCATGATATCTGCTATCGTGAAACCAATTCGAAGTTACCTCTTATTTAATAGTGTAAGGAACAAATAAGTTCATGAGATGATGACAGATATACTACAAATTATGACGCTATTCCTAAGATAGAAATATATAAGTATAATAGAGATATCTAATATACATCTATATATAATATGTATATATTATACTCATATAATATAATATCTATACATGTTCCTATATATACAAGAGTAATAAAAATATATAATTTCTTGTTGTGAGCTTCCATAATAAGTTATCATTTGGAGTTATATTGCATCGAAAGGGGAGAGGTGACCTGATCGAGCCTTCACTAACTGCATCACCTACTCCGCATACCATTCACGTCCGCTTCAACTTCATGATTTTTTCAAGCCCTTTGCACTCCTACTACATCCGCTTTACATAATAACACGTCCATGTTAAGCTGGTTGAGCTGCATCCTATTATAACCAATCCCCTATTTCATTGTTTTTACATTACATTATTCCGGCCAGCGGTGTGGTGTAATTTATCGACCCAGTCTTCATAAAAAAATCAATGCAAGGCTCAGGGAGGGATGGTCTTTTTATTTAGCGTACACAATGAAATCTAAAAAGTTCCATCTCATTAGCGTTGCGAATATTCGAATAAAATGATTTCCGTTGGCAGCTCTCTTATGCTTTCGGATTCTAATACTCATCATACGTTTTGGATATTTTTGTTCTGCAAGACGAATGCTGATTCATTAGTTAGCTGAACGTTATTTTTATTTCGGTGAGGAAATAACGTACCATTCTTAATAACATACCTGTAGTGCATTTGAATCCCAAAATAATATAATACAGTCATTCACTAAAAGAATCATCGCGCAACAACCAATTTATATTATGATTGTAGTTACGTAATTTCCATCCAACGTTGCAAAAACTTGAGATGGAATTATCAGTGAATTTTTTTGTATTCTATGATTCCCAGATCCCTCTAAGGTATCTAGTTCTCCCTCAATAGCAACAACCTCTCAGTGTTCTTGGAGCTTGCAATTCACACAGCTTAATAAAAAGCCGCTTACGGTTCGCTGTCCAATTAATAGCTTCTGCTTTGTCTCGAGAACATAATCGGATTCCCGGTAAACTCATGTGTTCAGTTATTGCATTAGTATATGCAATAGCATTCAGAGTAGATGACGATACTGTGGACGCAGAAATTGAGGTCATAGTTCGCTAGATTGAGAAAGTCGATAAATTAGCGTAGTACAATTAATTAATCAGAAACATGTCAGTGTGTGCTTGTGATAATTGATTCGCCCACTCTCAGCTAAAGAAACGCTCGATCGTCGATCAAAGTGACTGCAAATGTGTTCATTTGCAATCGCAAACAAATGTGTCCCAAAAAGTCGGTACGATCTTTAAATTCATGGATGAATTATTTAAGCTGCTTTTAATAGCATTACTGACCAAGAAAGAATTCAGGAACAATGCGTCGTCAAGGAAACGTTGCTAGTAACGCCGGAGCACGAGAACACTTGACGCTCCCTCTGCTTAGTACAAGACTCCACCATTGTTATTCAGAGAACAATTCAGTTAACAAGACTCCACCATTAATTGTTATTCAGAGAACAATTCAGTTAACAAAACTCCACCAGCTCCATCGTACTTGTGTTTAATTTCTAAATAGTTATTGAAATGGTTTATTCGGTAAATGGACATCAAGAAGTCATTCGCAGGAAGGTAAAATATTCATGGACTAAGTTTCTCTTTGTTGATTGAGTATCGATTGGACAACGATGAAAGGAGACGAATATGATTCCGAAAAACTAACGACTTTGATTGATTTTACTATAAAATTTACTAATTTACGTGAATTATATTCGTTCCTCCAATTTCGTAGGTATTTTAGAAATTGCTCCCAATTATTTGTGCAATGAAACTGCATAAATAATAAATGGGTATTCCTGCGGATGGGTGAGTAAGCTAAAATAAAGAGATTCAAGAAAACAAAAGAGCGGTCTTTATTAAAGGGTTCGCTTGAGTGAATGAATAATAAAACCACGATAAACTATATTCACATAATACTAATATTTGTGGAACTGAAGTATTGAAATGAGAGGATCACTGTTAATAATTCGAATAAATGCCTTGATAATATTGTTGCTTGTTGCCATGATTTACTTAGTCCGGTTCTCGCCTTGAGACTTTTTTATTGACTGAACTTTATAATTGAACTTTATTTGCGACCTATCTATCATTGAAAACTTAGCTATTGGGACACACAACTCTGTGATTAAAGAAAATTTGCTGCTATCAAAATTACTTGAATCCCTTAGTGCAATTGCACATCCGCTATGTAGTTTGATTTTATTTGATATTTATTAGTGCAAATTGGCGGTGCGTATGAAATATGCGACGAAACTTTTCGGATACTTCGCTTAATAATATTGCTTACTTTAATCAATTATATAGGTCGGAAAATTCGTGAGACTGACATACGCATATTACGCGTCTCAATGTTGCGAACATGCTCACTAGTTAAGCTCATGTTGCGTGTTTGCTCAAGCGTAGCGTCATGAAAAAAAATGTATTGACTTCATTTTGAATATGAAGATCATGCGTTAAAAAGGAATTACGATGGTTGAATCTTGATTTGGAACATCCATTCGATTAATTCCTGCAATGCTTTTTTATCGATGTTGGCCTAATATGTTTGATCAAACGAGGAGGTCAAGCTGCGTGCTCCCGACAATCCAGTTCTGCGTATTATAACCTTAAAATCAGCCCTTAGGAGCCTTAAATTGAAGTCACAGATCAGTAGATTTTCTCAGATGTCCAAGCTTAAGAATATTCAGAACAAAAACTACGCACCAAAATACCATTTGTGGACTTTTGATGAGCTTATTGTGGTTTTATGCCATGTGCTCCATTGCAATTTGCACCAATTTTAGGGTACCATATTCAGGGATCCTCAATATTACTTTAAATGGGAAAACTTCTTATTACTTCAAGTTTAATCGGAATAATTTCCAAAGCACCCTATAGATATATCTTAATAATCTTGGCTAAAATCAGTGCAACGAAAAAAATCATAATGTTTGTCAATTATAGCTGATTAACAATTTATGAACGAATCACATTTGTATTTTTTTCGCACACGACCTCTTGAATCGGTGTGAATTTTGTGTCGCGTTCACACAACTCTCGCAATTTTGCCTTATGAATCCCAATTTGAAAAAATTAACTCAGTACTCACTGCAGTGCGTGACAGAGAGCTCCTTTTCTCGTCGACGAAAACGTGAATTCACGGACGGACGGACGGACAGACAGACGGACTGACAGACGGAAGGACGGACATGACGAGCACATTAGGGCATTTTTTTTCCATAAATGAGAAAATGCGCTAAAAATGAAAGTTCTAATGGAGAATATCACTTGACGCATCTAATGCTCAATGGAAGAGAAATTTTTGTTAACAATTGAAAAACACTTGCTCAATTTATTCGTTCATTATATCGACAAACGAACAATAATATTTTAAATTGGATGAACGGGCACAGTAGTAAATACTCGCTGCATGTATACTTGCCATCTATCCTTATTGGGATATGAGATAATCTGAAATGCTCCGCTTGTCTAATCCATCAATGTTTTAAAGTAACCTATGCTTCTATCGACATTATAACTAAGGAATCCTTTTGGACTTTGATCACACATAGTCATGGTTTAGCCGTAGCAATTGAAATATAATTGATGATTTGAATTTGAACAAGTATTTGATTTATGATGATGGCTTTTTCTTGACGCGCGAGCCCTCCCAAATGTCTCCCTCGTTATATCAGGTCGCTGGAAAATGAGACTCTGGGTGGAAGTTCGAGAAAAATTCTCATTAGCAAAGGGTCTTCCTCTTATGAAAGGCGACGGGTTGAAATTCTTGCGCTAACAATTTTAGACTGACTGCGAGCCAGGAGGACAAACCTAATCTTTCTTCCTTCACGAAAAAGTTTATATATGTGATATTAGACCTCCATCGTTTCAGCTGTTTCGAAGGCATTGAAATGTCGTGATCGAATGCACCGGTAAATAATTTCAACATGAATTATTTCTCATTGATCAACGCGTTGACTGAGCGTTTTTTACCAGCTTCTTTTGCAAGGCACTAAAAGTGTAAAATATTGCGTACGCTGGTCGTTTCTCCAAGGCGATGCGTTGCGTCACAAAGGAAAATGCAAGTTCGTCTGCAAAATACTGTCATTTTGATCAGAGTGTTTGCGAGGATATTGATAGGAATGTAATTGAACTTTCTGCAATGTAATTGTACTTTTTCGGTTTGGAAATTCACATTAATCCCAGTCCATCTCTGGCTTTTGATCTAGCGTTTGACTGAAAACTAATTGGTAATTTTCAGCGTGTGCTTATGTTTGTTCTTTCCATTTCGTAATTTACAAGGGTTTGAAGTAAATAAAATCCAAATTAACCATATTTGATGAAACAAATAAATTTATTGAACTTGAAGCTTTCACTACATCCTTTGCATTTAAACAATTAAAATCAATTTGGAAGTATTTTCTATGGAAACTTGCATACAATCCCTCCAAATTAACTTGTTACTAACAACTCTTTTGTGGGTATAGCGGCAGCGCATATAGGTTCAGTGATGAGCTAAACCAACGCTCACATTAAACCCCTTTATCGCACGGAAATCGTAATGAAACTCACACTAGCAATGTAATACTTCACAACCTTGGAACTTGACAAACGACAAACGGACGCTGATCAATCTTCCCTTTAAGGAAGATTGATCTTCCCTTTTCCAATCTTCCCTTTTTTTAATCTTCCACTAGACTCGTGACGCTACCCTCAAGTTATCGTTCACACAACTACTTTCCTAACAGTAGTCTCGAGTCTAGATTGAAATGCTCTCTAAATATAACATTCCCAACAATCCTAACATCAACACATTAAATAATCAAAACAAATATATTCAGATTAAGTAAAATATTTTAGTAATAAATTGCTATTAGAGTCAGTTGACACAGGAAAACAAGCCTGCACGATTGAGTGTTTTTAATTTCATTCGTAGTAAATGGATATGAATGTTTAATGAAATATAAGTATACACATCTATACATTTTTAATTGATTAGCGCTCTCTTCCAACCCAACTGTAGTTAAAAACTCAGCTTATTCCACACTGTCCTACATTATCCACCAATCCGACCATAATGCGAGAACGCTAACGTCGGCTACTTCATGAGCCATCCCGGTTCTGCACGAGCCAATCATTCAATGTCTACAGCAACTATGAAATTAAAAACAGTTTTAATATGGCTTCTGCGCTGTGGCGAGGATACATTTTACGATTTTACCTCCACCTATTTTATATTTAAAAGGTATAACAGGTGAATTCGAGTGAATACACTGTTTTCAATGCCATTGCGCGGTAGCAAGGATATTTAATTTTTTTTCCTACTCCCTTTTTCATTTAGGTTTGGTTATTTAAAGGGAGCGTCTATCCCCAAAAATTATCTCGGCTATTTACAAACGGATCACTCTGAAACTTGGTACACATATGTAAAATGAAAAAAAACTCACATTTTGTTCGTGTAAATTTTTCGAAAAAAATGAAAGAAAACGTGAAATTCATAGAAAACGGTCAAAAAAGGGGGTACTTTTGAAATCTATCACCTCCTAGGATTTTCAAGCTACGACATCGAGACACATATCATTCGATGCGTAAAATCTTTATCTATTAAACGACTTAGCCGTTTTTCGAATTTCTAATTTTTGCGGGTGTGGGAGCATTTTTCGTAAAGTTTTCGGAAATTTTCCGATTTTACCCCTTTCCACCCCCCTTTTTCAGGAATAAAATCCAAACTATGACGAAATTGAAAAAACGGCTAGGTCGTTTTTATAGATCTATTCTTTGCAAATCGAATGGTATATGTCTCATTTTTGTAGATTTAAAACTCTAGGAGGAGATAGGTTTTCCGTGACAATAAGTGTGAATGTTGAGGAGAGCGCGACAAAGTCCCGCGCGCACCACAATATGCGCTCAATGTAGCATAGATACCAAACTAAACGTTTCTGGATCTTGATTCCACTCAAGGATGATGGGAGCAACTACATGCGCATCTCTCCCTACAGAGCCCGGAGGCACACTGGGTCAGACCTCACAAAAACACTATATTTGTAGTGGTGGACAGCGAATTATCTCATATCTAATTACTGAAAGAACTCCCCCCCCGCCCCCCTTTCATGAAGTGTCGTGTACGTAGCAGAATGTCAGCTTTAAAATTAGTATGAAAACCGAAAAAGTAAAAATTTTCAATTTTAGGGTAGACGCTCCCCTTAAGGTCAAGTTGGATTAGTTTAGGTTAGGCACCACCCGTTTTCACGTATTAGTTAAAAACTGGAAGAGGTAAAAACGTGGAATAAATCTTCGATACTGCGCAATTAATGAGCATTTAAATGTGTGTATTAATTTCATAATTATTTGTTACGAATTGAAGGAAAAAGACGATCCGTAGCGTCTTAAGGTTGGCCGACGCTGCAGCCCACTTACTTTCGTCCGACCAGCACAAAACCCCACAGAGCTCCCTCTCTATTGGGTGGGGCGCCAGTCCAAGTATTTTACTTTCTTCATTGGTGCTGAAACCAAATTTATTTAAGGCTAGACTGACATGCTACCATCTGAAACAGTAACTTGGTGAGGCAAATTCCGTACGAGATAATTGGAAGCGTCAATGTGGATTAAAGACAACTACGTGAGTCTCCTGAAATCAGAGAGAACAACTGCATTTTTGTCTGCCTTGAAACATATTCTTTTTATTATCATCACATATACGTGGAGTATTTTCCTTGAGGCAGAGTGAGGATTTTGTTGCTGAATTATAAAACAGTTATGCTTTCGTTTCATGGAATTTCCTCGAAGCATTCATGACAACAAAAGCGTAACATTGCAAAACAATTAACGTGGATGATATTGACTGCAAGTTTAATTTAGCCAGCACGACCACGAAGATCTAATGTGGATTCTTTATTGCTTGGTTACTCTGATTTTAAATGAACAAAATGCAGTCCATAACAGATTTCACGTATCAAGTCCATATTCTGTGTGTTCTGAATTTAGGTAGCAAAACGATGGAAAAAAGTAGTTAATATTTTCCTTGAGCCTCGATCGCTCGTAGTGTAGATTAGTCCGATAATGTGCTGTAACTCAAGTTATGAGGCCATTTTTATCAAAATCCTAGCCAGCAATGACACCTACAGATAACTGCAAGATATGCGTTATGAGAAGCCAGAAGGAATATTTTCCGACTTAATTTCGACACGTGCTGAAGCAATTGCGTTCGGTTGCTCTTGACACTGGACCACTTGTTTTTTCTCCAAGAACCTCCATAAACGTAATATCCTTACATTACTTTAATAGACGTTACATCCTGAATGGATCTGTAGTATTTGCATGCAATAGATCAACATGCAATCTAACTTCCAGATTGGCTTCTGGCCGCAATAACTAGACTTTTAATTGCATCTCAAATTCGCTTGGGTTTAACCCAGATGTACTTCTCTGTGTCTAGGCTTACTCAAACCAATCTCGGAATTTTGATCCGCACTAACCACATCAGCCAGTCATAAATCTTAAAATTTGCTTATAAGTAAATAATGAAATTTATATCAACCATATCCCTGCTCGCGACCAAAACGTAGTGATTACAATGTCTCTAATGACTAAAAGGAATTGTGAAATAGAATCTCCGATTTAATAAGCAAAGATTCCTCAATTATCTTTCTTTTTTCGTCAGTTAGATGAAACATTTCTCATGCATCAGCACACAAATTGTCGCATGAATTATTGCTCGTCTACACTTACTTCTTGTTTATTTATTACTTACTTGTTTGTTTATTACTTGTTTACTTGTTTGTTTATTACTTGTTTACTTGTTTGTTTATTACTTAATTCTTGTTTAATTATTACTTTTTCGTCTACACTCTACATCTACAGGAAACTTCTGTACAGGAATGACACATTATAATTAGATCTTGTTTATTGTCAAATAAACTTTGAACTTAAATCCAACTCACTATAACTGAGGTAAAGCTTAGGAAATTTGGTTACAGTAAAGGAGGCTATGATATGCTTTTTACGAGTGTGAAAACAAAAATTTTCAGAAAGAATAATCAGAACTGTAATTGAGAGAGTCAACCAGATTTGTCTACTACGGCTAACATACTTTAAATTAATGGAATATTGAATAGTATATGTCATTTATCCACAATAAAATATTTTAGCGCCCACGGTCGGTAGTCATTTAAATTATTGTGGCTACATTTTACGGAACGCAGGCTACGGGCCATGAGCTGCAGCCCGGGAGTAGAGCTTAGCACGTCACCAAGTAACGTCGAATTTATCCTTGTCTGCTCGTCGTATTGCTTTTTGGGTTTTAATCACTGCTGTAAGTATTTTATTATTGCTAGACGCAGTATAACTCATGTCTACTCCTATATATTCTTTTAGTTACGACTATATCCTATGTGCCAAAACTATGGATCATGTTCTTTGTTACGTCGTCTAGCATTACTGTGATCTCTGAAGCATTTCATTTTAGCTTGTGCCAATCTTTGTCTTATTTACGAAATGTCACCACACCTCAAGTAAAGTCTTTGTTTTGTTACTTTCAGCTTTCAAGAACAATAAAGGAAATAACACAAGTTCGTTTATTAACTGCCTTGGCGACACAGCCTTTTCCGTGAACGCCCTGGACAGTATAATATTGACTTCCTGTTAACCCCGGCCTTAATACTTATAAATAACTGGAGAATTTTCAAGTGTTTGTTATTTCGCTATTTTCTGGTGAGTTTGCCTAGAACTTGCAAAAAGACAAGTATTGGAATAGATTGAGGTTAGAGCAATCTTGTATCTTCCGTTAGCGGCGTTGCACTTTCATTGCACATTTTATTGCATTCCAGTTGTCAGAAGCTTAGTTGATAATTTTTCTGGTTGATAAGTATTTGCGTACATAACTGATGAAGGAGATCAACTGCCGAATTGTATGCGTAAAAATGTGCCCAACCTCTATGAAAAATCGTCTCCTGTTTTTATTTTTAAGATTAAAGCGCATAATTAACCGATAAAAGTTAAAAGATCAGCTTAATTTTGTATATTTACTGTAATTGTTATCCAAGTAGGATGCATGCTGAACGTCATAAGACATCAATAGTTCTAAAACCTGAAGATGAAGAATTATAGACACGAACAACTTATTGTAAGTAATCGATAGTTCTTATTCATTCAAAATTATTTCGTTTGCATGTAATCGGTTGTCCTGAATACGATTGCAAGAAACTATATATTAATTAAGCGAGTATGCTTTCTGGAAAAAATGACTTGGGAGGGAAAATTTCTTAGAGCCCTACCGTTGATTTCTGCGCAGGATCTACTAGAATACATATTTGAATTGTCTCCATGATTGCTCATGCATTTTAAATGAAAGTTCTTGCTGCTGTTGCTTCAAAGAGTCTCAGAATTGGATGCAGTAACTGTTGTACACCAATAGATAACTTCTTTGATCGAACTTTTCGCTACCTTACTCAAAGAGAACATCTAAACCAACATAAAATATGCGAGCTATTGCCATTATTTAAAATTTGTAATACAGTCGTTTGCTTGAGCTTTGTAAAGGTTATTTGACCTAATTGCATAGAAGCAGATGAAAATTCTCCAACGACCACGCTTGAACGATTCCAGAAAGCCAGTTTAGGAGACACTAACTTAGTGCTTGCGGTCAGGGCTTTTGGTCTATGTTTATGTTGCAGTTGGCAAATGCCTGCAACTCTCAATATTTTCCAAACGTTTAAACACGCAGAATAAAATAGCCCTTGGAATTGCGGTAGAAGTCTGAATGGCCCGCAAACTCTGAAAAAAATATTCGTCTTAGTTAAAACTGAAGCATGGGTATATATGAAGTTGAGAGGGAACAATTCCATTTAATTCAAGATTCCATCTAATTTACGACGTAAATTATCCAATTTAATTTAACTTTTAATTTACCTAAAATTTTAATTTATTTATATTAGGAAAGTTTAATTTAATTTTTTTAATTTTTATCAGATTCGAATGAATAAGTAACAATTAATTTTTTCAAATAATTGTATCTCCATTAAAATTTCATTTTAAATATTATTTATTTCAATCAATTTAATATTGATAGTCATTTATTTCTTTTACAATGATTAATAATTCCATTTATGAAGTTACGAGGGGATAAATCTATTTCGGTAGCGCACAGAATCTTTGATATTTACAAATAATATACAATAATTAGTTACTATTTTTAACCATTAATTAGTATTTAATTACATTTAATTACAACGAGTGTCTTGAGCATTTTTCGAGATTAATTACAACGACTAATTTGTAATTAATTATATTAAACATTAATTTCATGAAATTAAAACGAGTGTCATGAGAAATTATCGAGAATATGCATACAAATGACAACTTTACCAAAAAAAATCTTCCAGTTTTCTGCAAACTTTCGGGTCACAGGTCAGACAAGAGGAATTTATGATCTGAAGCAATCTTAATTTGACAGCACGGCTTTGTGGGCTTGCCTACAGAGTGACAATGTACTTCACATTGAAAAAATGTGAAGAGACATGCAAGGAATATCTTTCCCTATCTCATTTCATCATTTTACCAAATGCAATCAAGCTTTTCAACTGATGTATAAAAAGAAAATAAATAATGGACATTTGACGAAATTAGAAGTAAAAGTTTATGAAAAGATAGGTCTTTTCTGCACACACTAAACAATCATATATTTGCAGTCGTATGGCTATAATATATAGTCATAAAATATACCCATGTAGTTACGCCTAACAACTAAGCCAGAAATGTGCGAGCTGAAAAGGAGCACTAGGTCGAGAATTGTTATGCTCCCTGAAGTCGTTCTGGCCACAATTTCGGCGGCCGCAAAGTCTAGTTATTGTTTTCATAATGACGAGTCGACCACGGTTACCTTCAGAAGTGAACACTGCTTTCTTGCAAGCACCAAGGCGAACAATACATAGAAACGACGTAACTGCTTTTAAGCTTGAGTTATCAACAACAATGACCCTCAATCCAAATATTTATTGCAGAACTTTTCAGAACATATACATCTAATAGTTCTGTTAATACCAACGAGTATTTAGGAACGTAACTTTTATTGCAGAATCTTTTCCGTGAAGGCAAGTGGGAAGTATTTTGCATTTGTTTATTATGTTATAAATATAAATGAAAAAATATTGAATTGATAATATAATAAGAAATAAAATCCCTTCTAGCCTCTGATGAGCCTCTGTTCGAGCATTTGGTCATTCAATTTCCAGAGTCTGGCAATTTTATTAAGTGCGGCAAATCTCGACCAAGTGACGCTAGTCACGTCCAACGGCACGTGTGGCTCACAAGGTGACACTTAAATCTTTATATCTAATGTTCTAAACTAATTTCGTACACGTTTGGTACTTCAGATAATAAGTGGGAAAAATAATGTACCACTGCGTGAGGAAGTTTCAAGAGACAATGAAGTTTATCATCTCAGCGAGTTTGAATAATACAGATATCACTTGATATCAAAAGGAAAAACTCGCCTAAAAACAGTCGGTAAACGTCTATTGTAAAATTACAGGGGAACCCAAAGAATGATATCAATGGTGCCCACCAGTACTCAGATATCAGCTCAATAATTTAATTTCAGCCGGATCCATAATTCCAACTATCTCATATCTCTAAAAAATTGCGCTAAATGCTATTCAAACCACCCTGCAGAGCATAGCAGTCCGTAATTAGGATGTTCGTATGAAGTACATTGAGTTGTCGGTGGCTAAGAGGATTGCGTATCAGAAATCAGGTAGGGCAACGTGGGGCAGCGCGCCCCCAACTTTTTTTAAACTAAATTTTTGATGAAGTTTTAATAGATACGAGGTGGTTCTTTGTTTTGTTTAAAGAAACAACTAATGAGGAATGTATGATGTGAATTAGACGCCTATATGTTTATGCAATTTTTAATGAAACACTATTTTGTAAAAAGTGTCAAATAGGCCAATTGCCCCACCCCTTGGGCAATGGGCCCATGGGCTTGGGGCAAGGCGGGGCCCTTGACCACAAGGGCTTGGGGCCCTTGACCACAAATGTATATTTTTCGTTTAAAAATGAAAAAGCAACACCTCACAGTTGAAAATAAGAAAATGTAGTAAAAAATATGACATTCACTCATTTATTAACAATTAAAAAACATCATATACTTACCTTGAAAAAAATATACTCTTGGCTTGAAAAATCTCTCACTGATGTGAAGAAAAATATTTCATTGACATAAAAATATATATCCTTGACTTAAAAAATATATCCTTGCGGTAAAAAATTCGTCCTTGACATGAAAAAATGTATCCTCGACTAGAAAAAATATATTGAGTTGATCAGAAAAAAACTACGTTCCAGTTTCGTCCATAATCCAGCTATTATGTGCAGAGAATTCGTTTCTAATCGTGATTTCGGCCAACACCATAAAACTCATCAACTTTTGGCTCATTGGTGTTGGCTGAAATCAACTTTTGGCAATGGCAAGTGTCAATAACTCGATAAGGGGTCATAAATACGCATAACTAAAACTAAACCTGCTGCCTTGAGGCGGCAAATCAAAAAATCAAGCAATATGAAGTATAATTTGTAATTCAAAAAGCTAGTCATAGTTTGAAAAGGTCATTGAGACAAATCTAATGATGTACAGTATAACACAAGACTTTACCATGGGCGTTTTGCCCCGTGATACGCGGGGGCCCGTTGCCCCACTAGGTATCATTTCTATTTATATCGTGTCAACATTTTATTTTAAAAGCTAATAGTCTAAACTTGATCTCGAAATTATCCCTATAAATATTACTTTGAAAATATAATTCACAGTAATTTCAAAAGCTTCATCTACAGTAATCGAAAAAAATTTTATGTAGCAGCAAAAAAATTTTTAGCTGGACTAAAACAGTTATTCACAAATAACTTAATAACGCGAACACTTAGCAAAACGTAAATCCGTACACTTAATCCCAGTAAAACTGTCGACCGGCGGTAGAGAAGACGGACCAATATCTGCCATACTTAGCGAGAAACCCGCTATGGGCCCATGACCCGCAGTGGGCTCGCTGCCCCATGTTACCCTACTTAACTCATCGATTTCAGCAGCTTCATTTTATGCTCGTTTATTCAGTAACAAATGATGCGGTCATCTCTAATAGACTTCTCAGCAAGTTAGATGAACATTCTTTCAGCAGCCTGAGCAGCCAGCAACCGTGTTGAGCGTTACAAGATAAGGCCTTAGAATTGCCTCCTTCGTCTCCTTGTGACTGGTAGAGCCTCACCTCATAGCATTCTGGACAAGAAAACTTCACGAAAAGTGCATTATAACTCACTCTTAGATACCAATTGGATACCCAAAATCAAAAATAACACTTCCAGAAATCATCCAGGAAAATATAGGGAATGATAGCTTTTTTTTCGCGAGTGACTTGCCTTGACAGGTTTTTCATATTTCGGGATAATTCATACTCTATAAAAATGTTATTCATAGACGAAATTATATGATAGTTTTGAGTTATTTTTATATGCTCGTACTATAAAATTTACAGTTCATGAATGATCCTCCATAAAATTATTGTATATGTTTTATATTTAACACCAGGACCGGTTGAAACCTTCTCAGGGAACCAAAATAGTTTTGCTATTTTCAGGCCTTGTTTTCACCCAGCTATAATGAGGGTACGAGGCTTAAATAATGGCTCGTTCGAAATTTTGGCCTTGAAGGCATACTTAAGATCATAAAGCTTTCTTAACATGCATAAACCTTAGTGCATCGACATGTCATAGCAGTTTTTTAAACGCACATGTGCACCGCTAGAGTTTTTTTGGACGTTCTAAGAAAAATGTCGAACTTGTAGTCGTTTTGCGATATATTTTGATGCCAGTACCATTTACATCCTGTATGATGTTTCCTCGCTTTTATCTTATGAAAATAAACATTTTTTTATAAACCTCCGTCGGAATCTAGTGTCGTCCCCACAATGTAGAAGACCGTGGCTAGCCGAGCGTTGATGTGAGAGCGGCTTGACGCGTCATTAGGTCTCAATCTCAGAGCCTTCATCAGGTTTGCTCGCCTCTCAGCCCTCCAGGAATAACTATCCACA
The DNA here is from genome assembly GCF_000764305.2 of Hyalella azteca. NCBI lineage: Eukaryota > Metazoa > Arthropoda > Malacostraca > Amphipoda > Hyalellidae > Hyalella > Hyalella azteca. Next base: position 69,850 of record NW_025940573.1, read on the forward strand.
GACTACTTTGCAATGAGGTATCCACCGGCTGACGGTCAACTGTGACGTGCTGACAGTGTTGTAATAGTTAAATATGTAATAAGTGCTTTATGTTGAAATAGCTTTAACTTGATTGTTGGTTGGCCGGCTGACAGTCAACTGTTAGGAGTTAACAGTGCTAGAATTGATGAATATCGAGTGAACAATTATTAACTTCAACTGAATCCTACTTGGTATGATGTATACTTTTGACATTATTGATGGTTTTAATCTTGCTCCATGTCAGCAATAGAATTTCAGGTACCTATTTATGGATTCTGACGTCCGGTTGGTTGACTAGAATTATGGTTTCGTGATACATTATTTATTAGTGATTATTAGGATAATATATAAATGAAAAATTATACGATAAGTAAGTTTATAACGTTGCATTACCTCATTGACTTCAATTTTATTTTATAACTATGCATACAAATTTTAAAGTTTAAGGTTTCGTACGTATGGGGAGTTGGAATTCCAGCCCAAACAGCATTTATTTGTTTTATTGGTTTGAACTATCGGTTGAATTATTGTCTTCAGTTTGACAGGAATTTCTTCATTAATTTAATTTAATTAATTATCTATCAAATTATCATAACTTTGGTTGGTGCGATCAAACATACTTAATTAAAACCTTGTATAGTTCATCAAAATGATACAATGAATTTCCAATCCATAATGGAGGATTATAGTAATAAAAAATCTTGCTTCATTATGGAAGTTTTGGAAATTTCAAAATTTTGTGCCTTCTTCAGTTTTTTATCAAACAGATCATTCTTTTATTGAATCTAGTTTGGTTTGCTGCAAACTAGTGCAAACTGGAATACAAGTTCAGGAATGTACTGTATACAAGTTTTGGAATTTGGCATTCTGGAACATTCTTTTTTATAGACATGAAGTATACAAAATCACACTAAAGATCAGAAACAAAAAAAAATCGCTGAAATTTTAGTACAAATTGGAATCCGAGGTAAATTTACGACTGAGGTCGCATTTATAACATAAAATTTAAACTAATTACCTTAGAAATTTGATTTGTGGATGAATAATTAAAATTGCGCTGCATTATATGAGGACTTGCAATATGATTTGTGCGGTTCGGCTTATGGTTCTTTTAAAACGTGTGTATATAATTACGTGATTTCAGATTTTTGAGTATCCACTGAGATATCGGTGACACCGCCTTGTGTGATTTCAAGTCAGATGGAAAAGATTCGTATTACACCTTAGTGCGCATTTGAAGGCTTGAACGCAAACGGCAGAGATTCTGAATCTGCTTGGTGACTATATTAGTGGCTTCTCAAGCGTCATTAACATATCAGTTTCTCAGAAGACCTTCGCTCATACTAAACTTCTATAAATTAGAGTAATAATTTGTTTTCCCGTATATCATTATGTGGCTATACGAACATGCAGATCACCTAAATGATCTGCAAATTACATCGAGACAAACCTAGCGTTCATTATGATATAATTTTTGAAATGGCTCAGTTACATTCCTAAATAATCACTCTGACTGAAATAGGTTGTATTACTCCATTTCTGCACGTCTGATCATTGATAGTCAAATATACTGTTAGAAGCACAAAACGTAACAAAATAAACTCTTCTAAGCAACAACAAATTGCAATTTTTACAAGACTGAAGTCATTCCATTCATTCATGACTAATGTTACGCAGACTAATACTTTACTAGCGAATAAGGACTAATGACGCACATAATTCACTCAAGAATAAGGCCTCGTTCTCAACTCATGACAAATGCCTCTCATGTTTTACTCATATTAAACTCATGGTTGACGTGAACGACACTAATCTCTTCGTGCATGACAGGCGCAAAACTCACTTATTTCTCTACGGACGTCCCACTTAACTTATCAAGCTTTGAACCCTCTCCGTATATGACAATAACAACACACACTTGTTTTTCGAATGGTGTTGCACTGGACTCAGCTAACTCCAACCCTCTCTACTTGAAAAGAAATTCCCCTACACTAAACGTATCACTGAATTCTAAACGAACTAAATTCTGAACATTTGGGGAACAAATTAAATGCGTCATTCATAAAAAGCACCCGTGAATAAATTACGTGTTTTATTCAAGAGCACATGCACCGTTACGTCAACACGAACCAATCTAATGATTTAATTTCCATTGATGGTTGGTCCTGCATCTTGCTAGAATAAAATTTTCAATTCATTCACGATGCTTCAATATGAATAGAACAATGAACTATCATCGAGTCGAAGCATTGTTTTGAACGTATCCATCTTCAGGATACTTTTTTGAAGATGAGGTCTGAGGTCGATTGTTGATAAGTCGAAATTATTCAGAGAGCGACTTCAGTCGTTTCAACTTCGACCATTTCAAATTCACCTGCTTCAAGTTCAGCCACTTCAGGTTTAGTCGTCTATAGCCATTTTTCAACGCATGCGATTACTCCACCCGCAGGAAACTTTCAAGTTCACAAATAATGTAAAAAATGCAGCAGAGTTTACGTCCCGTGAAAATTCCAGCAGCAATAAGATTTTCTGAATAATTTGACTTTAGCCGGTATAACGACAAGTACCATTCAATTTTTACCGCATTCGTCTGCTTAAATCGCAAGTTTACCATAAAACTAAAAAAATGAAAATGCCAAGCCAATTCACTACGTATGTCTTCATTGAAAACGTTGCAAAGAACGTTCTTCAAAATTCATATGTTCTAAAAAATTGAATTATCAATTATTATCATCAGTTCCAAAAATTCAACGGATACCAGCACAACAGAAATAAAATCTGAATCATAATTTATTCTTTATTCAGGTATTATGACGTTATTCCAGCCAAGATGCTGTCAAACCAAGCTTCTAAAAACTCTGGTGACTGCTTCGCATCGTCGTACGTCGGAATGATTGGTGTCGCTCAACTTTTTCATCCGGGGTAGTCGGAACATAAGCGTTTGTACAGGAGGTTTGATCGGGAGCTTTTGTTTGGATATGCCGATCCCTATAAGCCTTCTCACTGTTGCGAGCCCCCATGCTTAGCAATGCTGTCTGCGTGCGATTTAAAGGTGGTCGGTTCCACCTTCGGGGGTCTGCATCTATATATTTTAGAATTGATAAATGATAAATATTTTTAAACTGAAACCATGTCTTATTAAGGCGTGCGGTTCTTATAAGAAGCGAAATTTTTACATGTTCCGTTGTTGCCGACTCGTTTCTAAGGTTTTCATATCTTTTATGTATATTTAGAATTTCAATTGCATTCTAAATTAGTTACTTAATTAATAATTACAAAATGTAACGTTATTTTAATCATTAATCCAGGATTGGACAAAAACGCATAGAACACTTCATGTAGTTTTTCAAAATTCCGAATGTTCCGAATCGTGATAGAGAAAGTCGAATAGAGATTATAGGTTTTTTCTTCTGATTGTTCTTGTATTCTATACATTTTTAAACTGAAGATGTAGCTGGTCTCCGAGACCTTCCCAAAGGAGATATAGTGAACTTTCTTGGATTTTTCTTGACTTCTAAGTTCTTAGTTTCACTCCTGTATAAAAATATCAGGACTAATGAGGTTAAATAGAGTCAAGAAATTCAGAGGTTACGTTAGAATGACTGAAATAATGGAAGAAACTCGGGCTAATCAAAAAATATTAAAATTATCCGAAATAGCGTTAAGAGAACTTAATATTTTGATAATGTGCGTTGTTCAGAGCTAGCCTTGAAATGCGTCACGACAGATACGACCGCTATCATGGCCGACAATTTCCCCCAGGCAACTAGCCTTCACAAATATTTTTCTGTGCCATGGAGCTATGAGTGGCTCAATAGACGGAGCTTAGTGCCGGCCATCCAATTAGTTGCTTTTGTTTTCCCTCTGAAGAATAATTTCATTTTCCAATGTAGCTCAGGGCACTTTAAAATTAAATTTTCATCCACACGACTGTACGTCTGATTCATATTAAAATTATATAGTTAAAACAAAGATCATGTCAGCGAACGCCAACGCAGGTAAAAAGTAGTCATTTCTGACATAAAACTTTCAACTTCAAAGTACTCCCATGCGTTTCACAAATTAAGTTTCCTAGAAAATTATCTAACAGTCTACTTCGAATAGGATGCAGAATGTTCTTGGAGTATAGATGAAAAAGTAAAATATTTGAAAATACTCTTTTCTTGTCGATTGCTATCGATACAACTTATTCATTCTGCAAACAATTTATTTACATATTTATCGCATGCGCTGCATCAAGACCTCACTCATTCAGATATTATGTGATAAAAATTTTATCAATGAGAACATCGCAAAAGCAAAGGAACAAAATAATTTGCTAAATTTATAATGAATATTTCAAGGTTAAGTTTCAGGGTTCATGGAAACTTTCCGGGCTTTCATAGGGAAAATCAGCCTCTAACTTCTGAATAAATGAACCTGAATATGAAGATTTGCTACATTTCGCAAAATAAAATTTCACAAAAGAAAGAAAGAGAACAATATTCGAGAGAATTCCAAAAATATATAAATTTGCGATTTAAATCGTTATTTTATTTCCTAAATCATTCTATGTTCAAAAGTCAAGTTTTAATGAGTCCCAGTCAGCGATAAAATCCATCCAAGAAAAACTTTACCGGTGATCGAAACGTGTTTTTTATAAGATGTTCTACCAAAAAATAACTTAAAAATTCACGAAACAAACATGCAAATTAAAAACCAACCAAAAACTAAATTGAAGTAGCTAGTAAGTTTGTTGAGACTAAACTAATTGCGCTCTTATAGTCAGTGATATCGAAAAGTAAATTGAAGGATTTTTAGAGGAAGTTTTGCTCAAACGAGCCTGTTTAGCTAGCTATAAAGAACTAGGGCACTGCCGCTGCGCTGTCTCATTAGGTGACTTACGTGAGAAGAACTGTGCCCCTGTGCAATGTGTAGTAAACGAATTCACAAGCTAATGCATGTAGCGACCATGAACACACGCGGTACACGTTAAATGCTTACAAAATTTTTAGTTGTACTTCCGTGAAAATATTTTACACATCTTAATGTTGCTCTCAACCATACACACTTTTCTGAAAATTTTCCTTCTAGCCTACGATGTTACAGATATTTATCAAAGTTTGCGTGCTTTTGGTTTCGTTTGTTTAACGGTTTGTGTTTGTGTGTGTGTGTGTATGAAATTTGACGCTGGAAATATATAGGCCCTGTTTTAGCTCGTATCCCCGATACTTATCGTGTCTATTATAATCGAAGCGTTTGATTCAAAAATGACAAATACAGTACTTAGCATCTTTGTAAGCAGGCCATTGACCTAGAAATAAATTGTTATTGGGAGAATACAAGAAAGAATTGTTACAGGAAGGATTGAATACGAATTTCGAATTTTGAAGTCATAAATGGATTTAATTTAGTCTCAAGAATTTTTTCTCTTCAAATTATCGAACGAAAAGGGAAATGTGACTGCGAGGTTCCATATGAAATGTGGGTTGAATTAGCCTTTATTTAATAAGTACGCTTTGCATTTAGTGCTAATATGATTCATTATAATGAGTATCATGATAACTGGATTCTCGAATTTCATAGATAATTAGCCCATACTGAGCGACACCGAGCAGTTCTGCTGCTATAATATAATTCCTAGTGCTGTACAATTTAGGGAACGATTAGTATGCAACTGAATTATCCTCAACAATTAGTCTGCGTTAACAATGTTACAACGATGCGCTATTGTATCGCACACTGGTGCTATTCAACATTTTGAATCGTTAGCATATGGCCCATGTAAAAAGAACAATTTTGGTGAAAATTTAGCAGATTCTTAATAAGTTATAAGTTAGTTATATTGAGTCTTAATAAGTTCCTTTAACACTGATAAAATTTACTTGCTTTCAACTGAATTCTGTTCAGGCGATATTATTGTTCATCTCTTCACCGAATATTGCAGAAACATTCGTCTCCTATTCCGATACAATTCATTCCATCGGGAAACAGATGCAAAAAATCTGTAAAGACTTTTATTCCTTTTCAAAAAGTCCTAAATAATTCGGACGTGTTAGAGACAGCCTTTTGTGAGTTCCTCTTTAATTGTTAAACTTGAAAAGTTGTGGGTTGTGATCCCTCGCAGAATTTTACGTGTAATTTTTACAAGGACTTGTGTGACTTTTCCATTGCGTTGGTATCCTTGCTACCAAGTTCCGAAGAACGCGACGCAAAACTTCTCAGCAGAAATCAGCGACACTGGCTCGCAAAAGTATCGAATTTCGTAACAGCCTAAAACTTAGGCCAGTTTCCCGGACGAGTTTCCGTTCCGCGCGCCCACGGGGAGATTGCAATTAAAAGGTAATGGATATTCGAGTGCTGAAAATTCAAAAGTTTTACAAGGTGCGTGGAAATTGGATGACGTGGTCAGCGCCAGTAATATGATATGGTGTGTATATATTGGGAAGGTGTTCTACTATATAAAAAGCTGTTGTCATTGATAAATACAACAATAATACAATCAAAGCGATGGCGTATCAAAAGTACTTAAAATTAGTTCCAATACTTGAAAACATTCCTTGAGAAGTTATCGATAGGTAATGCATGTTTGGGATTCAGGTTCTATTCATTGAATTTAGGTGGTAAAGAATAGAGAATAGAATTTATTGAAGCACATTAAGGTTTCATCGGTGTAAACCTCAATTTTGCTCTAATTATGCGGATACAAGCAAAACTAACGATGAAAACAAGAAATAGTAAAACTAGCAGTTGTGGGGCAGCCAAACAATTCTCACCTGTGAGAGAAACGTGGACAGCTCCTCGAATAATATTAAGTACATGCTTTATACCATGTTCCATAACATATTCTGCAGATAAATATAGAAAGTACAATAGAATATAGGCAATATATCATGCTAAAAACAAATGCTAATCCAACTCCGTTACTATAGGCTCACTTTTTCACTGTGGAAGAATTAGATCGAAAAATCACTTGTGAGCTCTAACAGGGAAGTGAACAACGGAGTCCCAACAATACGTCCGTTAAAAGGAATTAAGACATATTTCCTTAGAACGCAATTGCCAATAAGGCTACACATGATCCATTCCTCATAGAGAACATTTATTTATAAGTATACATCAATGTTTTCTTGTCTGAGACTGCTATGAAATTATTTGAGAACACATAGAAAAACTTTCACCGACAAAATTAAATATAAAACAACGACATACCTATATTTGCACTTTCATTTACAATTGCTTGGGCCCAATATTAATAGCATTTGTACCCACACCCAATCACTTTTCAAAGAAGTTATCATTATTAGACTGCGTGTCTTGCAGCAGACAACTGCGTCTGCGTACACGTGCTTGGAGTCTGAAGATGAGCGGAGCCTGCGGCAAAAACAGAGGTTGTGCCGACGTAAGCAATAATACAAACAAACTTGCTACAATTCTTTGTTGTTCTTAGAGCGAAAAATAAAATTGGATGCGGACAACCGAAATGTTTTCATTCGTTGCGTATCGTGCCAGTGCACTGTTTATAATTCTTCTAAACTCCGACAAACTGCCTCGATTGTGGAAGAGTTTCTGTCTACATTCTGATATATTGTTTTTTTTTGCAACAGACCTTGATAATGTTTTTATATAAACTTTATATAAATCTGAGCTGCCGTAGACAAATAACGTGAACAGGTTTTTCTACGTAAATCGATGTTTATCAAACAATTTTAAACAATGTGGATGTGCTTGGGATAAATTAATAATGAATATTTGTTTTCGATATGTGATATGCTCTTCATCTGTTGTTTCATCGTTGCACTTGATGACCTTTCATATTACATCATTGCGCTGCCGCAGTATCGGAATACTGATCGATGTTATTGCATCACTGCGCAGTTCTACTTTGAACAGTAATACTGATGTTATTGCGCAAATGCGTGGTCGTCCTCTGCACCGTAATATTGAGGATTTTGCATCAGTGCGTTGACATCCTATGCATCAAAATATCGATGTTATTGCACAACCGCGATGGCATTCTCTGTAACTGCACCCCGAAAACATTGATGTTATGGCATCCCTGTGCGCTGTGCAGCAATATTCTGCACCCCAATATCAATGTTATTGCATCATTGTACTACCGTCCTTTGCACCGGAATATTGATGTTATGGCATCACTGTGCTGTCATCCTTTGTAGCGAAATATTAATGTTATTGGACAAATGCGATGAAATCCTCTGCATCGAAATATAGATGTTAATTCATTTCTGCGCTTGAATCTCTACCTCGAAAGGTTGATGTTATTGCGTCCCGGTGCACTGTGCAGCCGTCTCCTGCACCCAAATAATAATGTTATTGCATCATTGTGCTGTCATCATCAGCACCGCAATGTTGATGTCCCATTCCTGCAACGTCTTTCAGTGCATGTCATAGCCTCTCTCCGTGATATGATTTCATGGCTGCGTCGTTACTGGAATAATTACGTGGATAATCTGCAGAACCAAGACGCGAATATGAGTCAGCTGAGCGGCTGGAAAACAATGAAAAAATTTGAGATAGTGGAGCACTTCGTTATTACAGAAGAACAAACCAGGATTGAGGTGCATCGGAAATGCACGATCCTTAATGATAGATCAATAATTATTGTAATGGATGAACAGAAAATGAATACATTTTTGAAAGAAAACACTTTTACTCGATTGTATTTCAAAACAAACTACTAACTTTGTTGAAAAAAGAATTTTAGTAATCTGCAATGGAAAACTTATAAATGAACAATATTGAAAATAATCAAAGTTCAAAAGTCTAACTAAACCAAGCTAATTGGCCTAACCCCGGGTTTCAATATGCTTCCCTGTTCAAGAAGTAGAATGATGTTTAGGAGAGATTTCTAATGCTAAGCCTTTCTCCACGGAAAGTCACCAACAATAATGAATGAACTGTAGGAAATATCGCGGTCACATGTGAAAAATCGAATACTAGAATGACAGATCAAGCAACAGAAAAATAATCATTTATAACAAAAAAATTATTTTACACGTTTGTGATGGAGTTTATTTACATATTTATAAATTCTTCCCAAGCAGTTTAACCAATTAGTTTTCATATTGAAATTTAACTGGACAAATATATAGTATGGATATTAATAAATAGAACATTCAAAAGATAATATATTATTGAAACATAAATATTGGAAACATTTAAAACCGATTCCTATCAAAAAATTTCAAACGAATACCTGAAACATGTCCCCATCCCAATTCTTGGTGCTTAATGAGCATAAATTGTGCACGAGTGATAACATAAGGCATGACGTTGGCAGATATTTGAGCCATTTCACAATAAATTGTTCGGCTCTCACTCTATCTTAGCTTCAGTAGAAAGTCGTCATGCAAATGCGCCCTAGAATAGCAATTACGCTTATCCTCTGTAGGCCTGAAGTGCTCTGCGTTTCGGTTGGCCTAAAAATTTACACGGCAAAGACTCTGTACCTTTTGCATTTAGTGAGGTAAAAGCTGGAGATGCTTGTTCCGTAATTTGGTTTCCAAATGATGAACGTTCCAAAATTTTTCTCTTCTGAACGAATGCTTCCACAAGATTATTAAGCCTTCGTAATTGCAAGGATCAGCTAAACTGTAAACAACAATTATGGGGATTCAAACTTCTTACATCATAGTCGAGATGTTATTGTCAGGACTATTCTTAGTTTTACAGTTCGTATATAAATGAAAATGATTTTTGTTTTCCTATTATTTAACTCTTTCGCCGGATTAAAAACAATCTTGGACATTTAGTTATTCAAAAATTTCACAAATCTACTCTTTTATGAATCATTTCTGGTCACTGTTCTCTGTTTATCATAGGAATTCTGGAAATTTTGGACGACCATAAGTTATTTTTTCATGTTTTTACTCGAGATATCTTCTGTCACCCACGACAAAAGTTAGCGGCGACGTCAGATTTCAACCTGTAAGTAATTCATCGGCCGTGTCTGTCCCGAACGTATCAGGTACCAAATACGCGCGCCCCACGATCGCCCCAAGCTCGACGAGTGATTTCAGAAGATTCTATTTCGGCGCTTATTTCGCTACGGCAACCGGAACCTAATGCGGACATAGAGCTTCTAATTTACCCGGCCATAAGAACGTGGGGCGTCCGTGTGCCAGCGGCTGACAGGTCTTCGAATTTCGATAGGGGTGGGACCGTTTTTTCGCCGTTTTTTTTTTAACAGTGTATTCCGTCTTTCATACCCTGTAGAAGCAACATTTCAATAATACTCTTAACAAATTCATTTGATCTACATCTCACAGTGTCCCATCATCGATATTCTAATTTCGATCAATTTAACTATTTACAGCCTAAATAGGGATAAAGCTATCCCGTTCCTCATTTTTATTTCCGTTCAACAATATTCCTGGGATACTTTTTGTAAAATTGTTCACCCTGACATGGGCGACGCCAGGGCTCCGCTCTATCGCTATCCTCTGTTCAATCAGTGTTCATTCACGCCATTGAGAAAGAGCCGCATTCCTCGTAAGTTGTTTATTCTGTGACCATTAGATCATTTTTGCTGTTATTTAATTTTGCTCTAACATTCAGTGTTCATGATTCATTACGCGTTTCCCTATAATACTCCCGCAGCCAGACAGTCGGTGAAGTACCATGCGTAGTAATTAGTTATTCATTGAATTTTCATAAATCTAAAATCAACGCATAGCTATGTTGTAGTTGAAATCTTCAAATCAAATATTAGTGGTAGACTAATTAATATATAAACATATTAGTGGTCGACTGATCGTCTCTTTAAAGAATAAAGTTTCTCGGCAGTGTTTCGAGACAATGATCACTGAATTTTTCATTTTAAGCGTTCCACTGCGTGTTTCACATTCACAGCAGCCGTCATAAAGTGACGCTTTTGCAGACCAGGCGCCAGTTTCCCTTCTTTACTACCGATAAAATTTGTCCTTCAGGAGCTGCCGCTTGCAAATTTCTGAAAAAAAAAATTACAAGATATGCCCTTGTGGAAAATATGACATTGTTTTGAATATTCCATAAACATCGATGTTTAATTTCTTGCAGTTCATTATTGCGTTATTATTCAGACAATATATTCTTCTTTAAATGCAGAACGAAATATGAAACTAATTTTCCTTAGTGCAATATCTTGTCATAAAAATTATGATTGAGAATTGCTCCTTCAGGAAGAGACGCAAAATGTTCTCGTATTCTATCAACTTGCATCCTAGAATGTTTTCATCCAAAAATGGCAATCGTTCGGTATAACGGTTTTATATTTTTACACAAGTAAGCCCTAGAGTCGTAAAAAAGTTTTATGACCGCGCGAACTGGCCCCGCCCTCCGGACTTCACACGTAACGCAGGTCCACTTTATCTAATTGTAAAATTTATGAGGCTAGTCCGTAAAATTTCTCAACTTTAGCCCTAATTAAGTCGAATAATATGTTACCATTAGACCCATTCTTTTCGCGTTGTTAATTTGCTTCTGAAAATTACATGGGGCAAAACGTCAGTGATAATTGAAGATGTTCGAGGTGACTTCCAAGGCCATTAATTTCTACCAATATAATTGGTCGAAGCTATTGAAATTTGTGATCGAGGCCGTGCCTCTTTAAATTTCATTCAAATAGAGACTGATGATAACTGATTAGCCCACATGATAAATTTTTAACCAATTATACTACACTTAGAACAGTTGAAAATTAGCACGTGGAAACGTTTTGAGAGAATATTTAAATGTGACATCGTTTAAGTAATTGCTCTTCATGCCACAAAATTGTTAGGATATGTGGCAATTATCAAGTGGCCAGCTGTGATTTTGCTTAGTGTTGCAAAATACAATGTCATCCCGAAAATCACAGTTTGACAAATCTTTTCTGGGAATCACTACTGTTCGACGCGTTCATGTCAAAGAAGACCGATTTTTGCTTGCGTACACTTTATCACAGCATCAAATTTATGATGCTGATGTTTAGCGGAAAGTGACAAAAAAATCATAGACAATTTTTCAAATGTCAAATTCATTTTTAGCGCATTTTCTCATTTATGGAAAAAAGGCGCTATTGTACTCGCCATGTCCGTCCATCTGTTTGTCCGTCTGTCTGTCCGTCCGTGACTTCATGTTTTCGTCGATGAGAAAATGCGCTCTCTGTCACTCACTGCAGTGAGGACTAAGTTATATTTTTTTAATTGTGTGCAATTTAGCTGGTCATTGAATTTCTTATATTAAAGATTATATTATAATATATTATATTACATAACTCTGAGTCATATTTTTTTTAAATGAGAACATCAGTAAATTTCGATTAAGTTTAACGATTCTTTAAATCAAAAAAATATTCATCATGTTCCCATATTCAAATATTCCCATCATGTCTATAATTCGGGAGCGCAGCCGTGCACCACCAATTTTGTGCACCAATAAGCCCTGACTCGAACGCCTTGGATATCTCCGGACTTACACCAATCAGCCGTGCACCACTCGGCTTTGTCCTCTTCCGGCCTTGACCAGCACCTGCCGTGCACCACCAGGCCGTGGATCGAATATGACTTCCAGGCATCGTTAAATTACGTTCACCGCATCTGAGGTTAGGTTTCAGATAGCATAGTTCTGTTCAAAAATTTATCGTCCTTCGACAAATGGCCGTTCGACCGAGGGCTGGTACGACCCACGGCCTACATACGGACGGCTTGAAGTGCTGAAGGCTACGTTCCGGAAGGCAGGAATCATGATGGTCCATTACATCCAGGGCAATGGTGGTCTTCGGCAGGCGACCCCTATAATTTTACTGAAGAAGGACAATCAACGACGTAACCCCATTTCACTTCATTTAATAATTTTCGCTCATCATATACGCTAGAAATGCTACGATATGTTTTTATTACAGTTAGTGATCTCAATTATTCACCAAGTATTTTGACTCCTCCGTTATATGAGCAATACGATTACCAATACACAAGGTAATTCATACTCCCGTTATAATACGAGTATCAATGCAAGAGGTAATTAATTGTATTGGATAGTTAATTAAGACACCCATCCAAGCGTTAAATATATCCTGTTTTTTATCTACAGTCGCTGAATTTTATGACCTTCTTTTAGCTCTACTATAGAAAAGCTCACTCAACGCTCACTCTCTCTATGGCGAAGTGCTACGTTTGCTCACTGCACAATAGAATATTTTTTTATCCTTGAAAATTATTAAAATGTCATCTTTTACTGCATTAGAATGCAAGAATTTTTGAAACCTAGTGATCAGTTTCAGTAGTAAAACAAGGATAGGACGTTCCAGTCTAAACAAATTTCTTTTTCACACTAATAATATTAGTGTGAAAAATACACTAATAAAATTTTTTCACACTAATATTTTCACAATATTAATATTAGTGTGCAAATACACTAATAATATTATTTCACACTAATAATATTTTCACATTAATAATATTTTCACACTAGTAATATCCGTCATACCTGTTTGCAGCGAAGGCTTCTGAGTTTGAGATCAGCTTATGTGTGGTGCTGGATTGAAATAAAATGATCGGTAAACCAGCGACTGGCCAGCAGTTTCGTTGGCAATGGGTCATTATTGAGGCCTTTATTCGTTTACCTGGATCACACAGAGCTTGAATGTCATCCTAAAAATCATGGATGGCAACGAACTCAGTTTTGTTTGAACACGGAAATTTTCAGTTAAATTTTTTGCAATAAATACGTTTGACATCATTAATTACTGAAATTTGAAACAAAATTTCATAGACATGCATGAACTAATAATTTAATCAGTGTGATGCTATGTTGTTTTTATATCCTGCCGAATAATCTTTCTTTGCTTCCAGCTTGATCGTGATTTTAAATGAAGAATATATAATTTCACTGAGTTGTGTGAAATGAGTTTTCAGGCATATGGTGCATTCGAATTAAACGGCATTATTATTAGCCGTGACAATAGTTGTTTCATCCCTGTAAGCCATAGTAGTAGTGTTTCTACAGTGAATGGCATTGGAATACGAGTTAAAACTTTTGGCAAGACAATAATTATTATCATCGCCAATAACTGCCGAAGCTAAATGTTCTTCCCGCAGCTCCGGACGTTATCTCATTTGCAGCGTTGCGAGAATCACTCCAGCCCTACAGTACGCCCAGACTTCTTTCTAAGTGAATATGGATTCAAGCTTGTGATATGTGTAAATCAAATCAACTGAGTTTCTTATCTATACTAGAGTGTTTATCTGGGGACGAAGATTCTTACTTAGACCGGAAAATTTAGATAATATTGAATAGAAAATTGGAAAGATTTTCACCGGAAATCTCGTTTTTCATTCAGAATTATAATACGAGAGATCCATTCTTGAATGACATACACATAATGCATGTATACACAGAATACTTATTCTCTTGGGACAATGTACCAACTGAAGTATAATGCTCGGGAGTTGTATCAGAAATCGTTTAATATTGTAACTTGAGACCACTTTAGATTTTTAATCAATTACTTATTCAACAGAAGTTTTTCGCAGTTCATTTGAGAGAAATATGAATTTTCATGCTTCAATACATTCTCTGTAAAAGTAAACAATGTTGCAATCGAGCCAAAACGTAAACAAGTTAATTTTGTTCATTATTGTTTCGGAAATAGCAGTACAATTTTGAGCGATAATATTATGTTCATCATTGTTTCGGAAATAGCAGTAAAATTTTGAGCGATAATATAATGTCAAGGTCAGTGTATTACGTAGCTCCATCAGCAATTTATTTTTTGATTTGGTAGAGAAAATAATTATTACTCAGACACTGCATTAGAAGCTGCGGGATAGAGGAGAAGTGGAGTGCACTCCCTGGTCAGCTAGGAGTTTATCGGTGCAGGAAGTGAGCTAGAGAAAGAAGTGGAGTGCACTCCCATGGTCAGTAAGGAGCTTATTGCATCGTGCAGGAAGTGAGCGAGTCCCTTATAATTTACGAATCGTACAGTCACTGTTCATTAACGTTCAAGGCGCTCAGATTTCTGACCTATTAGATATTGTTGGTAAACTCGTATCACTTGATAAAGATAAAGTTCTAACAAAATCATTCCTTAAAAGGAAAGAGTTATCAAGAGTTGCTTATACAATCTGTTGAGATAGTTATTTTCTGGCCTATATTAATAGATTCTGCTGTTGAAGTAAGACATTGCAGCTTCTATATGAGCGACTTCATATCACATGGAATTGCATGGCTATTAACAGCAATAGCAATCATTCCAAATCCAGCATTATCTAAAAATTTGAATGTAATGAGGTTTGTTTTTGCACCTGACGTGAATTATACCATGAAAATTTACGATTTCATCTCTTTTCTGCAATGCTTAAATATTTAATATCTCTCAAATGCCCAAGGTACAGACAAAAAAATTATGAACTCTTTCGTAATGAACATTATAAATTCAACAATGCAGAAAGTAACGAATTCCTAGAAACTCGATTTCGAAATTTTGTCGTTTAGCTTAGCCAAATTTGACGATGTAGATCAGCGAAGGTCTCATCCTCGAACTACTGATCCGAAATTCAGTCGTGAACTTTGATCGCTGCTCAGAATGAGATGCTCAGACTGCTTATAAGCAGGGGAGAACGAGCAACTATGTTCTCAAGCTGCTCCAGTTGAGTCATTCAGGCTGAAATGAGTTTGCACTTTGATCGTTATGCCATTAATTAAACGCTAAGAAACTTAAAAAGTTTATTATGACTTCAAGTTCACAGTTTCTTATTATCTTTGGAAAATAATGGGTTTTCCAGTCTATAATTATGCGTTCACTTCTCAAATTATATTCAGTCAATCATATTGTCCAAGTGTAGTACGTAAGACTCAAAAATTTTCTTGTAGAATATATCACTCAATGCATTTGGTATTTTTTTTCTTTTATTTCACATTGTTAAATATATTGTAATTTTTAGATTTACATACTCGTAGAAAACTCATTTGATGAAGGGGGTTAAAATAAAATAGATGCAAATTTAGAAAATGTAGTTAGAAATACACATATATGAATATATGTGCAACAAAAAACTATTAAAAAACATAACCTAAATTTCAACATTTATCTTTCAGCAGCCAATTTTTACAATAGGTATGTAAAAAAATATTTCAATCAAGGTGATCAATCAATGTGTAAAATCAATGTTTGTTTTGATGAAAAATACTTTTATCGCCCGGAAAAAAACCTACTCTTATTGGCGTCAAAAGTTTCAACTCCATTAATTAACAAGTGAGATGATTAATGAATCGGAAAATCTGAACAAGCGGAATAAATCTTTTATCGTCCTCCGTATAGTGATCATATCATCGCCTAAATGTCGGTGATTCAATTATGATTGATAAATGCCTACAACACTGTTATACAGAATTGTCAATGCCGAGGCATTGTAAACGCATTGCTGGGTAAAAAACGCGCAGAGTTTGTAGCTGGTGGAATTTACTTAAATCCGTGGACCTGCCCAGAGAGCAGGAGAACAATATACAATGACGAAAACAATAGACTGGCTCAATAAAAATGTTGACAAATGACTAATCATGAAAATGAAGCAAATCGAAACGTACATGAACATACTGAGCAGTAGGTACATTATTCAAAAGGTTTAGCAACTAAACGTAACTTACGTTGGTTTTCAAGGGCTGCTCAACGGAACAAAATTGCGAGACTACTGACACGATGATAGTTCATCTGTCTAAGACGGCTGCAAGGTGAATGAATTCTTAAAATGCGATAGGCCTAGTCGCCGCTAATCCACCGAGTCAATGGTTCTCGGCACAAGAATAAAATTTCAAAACATTTTTTCATATAACCTTTCGTATAAATTATTAAGGGTCAGCTTTCGTATAAATTATTAAGGGTCACTTTTCGTATAAATTAAGACCTAAATAAATTATCTATTCCATTTGCTGGCGAGTAACATTTTTTCCGATTTCGCTGAAATATCGGAGTTGCGATACGACAAGAAGTGCTGGGCGGATCCATTGTTGGATTTCTTCAACTTGAAATAATTCGTTTAAAACAATATTGATTATTGGAAGAAAAAAATGCTATTACCAAAGTTCATGTATCAATTATATGGAACAATGCTAATAATGAAAATAATCATTTGCAATCATGTTAACTAGTTAGATTCATCTTCCCTGAATATATAGCTCGAAATTATTCCTTTGAATTACTATTCTTCCATTTAAATCGTAATACTATCACGGTCAGCATAAATTAGAATTTATTAATTAATTCTCACCACTAACACAAAATAACAAGGAAGCGAATCCGATTTATCGCACAAATTCTGATTTACCTTGGTATTCAATTTGAATTTCCGCCGCTAACAAGCCCGGGGCAAATTAGTGAAGCTGTCAAGACAGCTATAATTAATTACGAGAGGGGTGGCCTGAAGATCGTTTCTCTCGCATCGCGGCAGAACTCATTCGCTCTCTCTTTTTGCATTTATTTTTGTCGGCAATACCAAGATTAATTGTGCAGAAAACAGTCTCGAGCGGAACTTTTTCTTTCGTTTATTCATCATTGAAAATAAATTAGAAATGATCGCATTTATAAAATTGATGGGATGCAAACAATTTTAATATGTGGTGAAATTGGTAACTTTCATTTCACTAATCCATGCATGCACCGAGCCTATATCACTTGTTTGATTATATATACCATGACACGCACAATATAATTATCCATTGATTTCAAAGATCAATAATTCAGATATTTGCTTTACTTTGGACATCTCAGCAGAATTAGAAGATTTTTCGAACAATTAATTTAACGGTCCTGGATGCCTGCAGAAAATCAACACATTAAAAATTGAAACTCATGAGCTGTAATAATCCATTATTTTTTACTAATTTTTCTTTATTATTTTATTTTAACTCAAATTATTAAATTCAATGTTAAATTCGAATCAGTATGAATAATTCATAATTCAAATTATTAAATTCAGTTTTTAATTTAAATTATTAAATTAAATTTTTGATTCTTATTATAAATTCGATTTAATTAATTAACTCCATGATCATCAGATCTCCATTACGCACGAAATAGAAAATTTACTCACGACTAAATGCGGTAAATTTTTCGAAGGCTCTATAAAAACCTTCCTGTTTCTAGCTTATATTCAGTAAACAGAGAACGATCTGGCAGACTCTTTCAAAACTTCCATCGTCAACACGAACTTATCACCACGTAAACCATTCACATATTATATGTTGATAGCCTACCACGTTTCATTTTTTGCACTGACATAGATGACGCAATTTTCTTCGTCGCCGTTGAATCCCTAGTAAGTACATCCAATCAAATAGCAATCGACACACGACAGAGATGGGCGGCAAGAAATTGTAAGCTCAGACTAAGTGTTGGCACGCAATCCTCAATCCTGATTCCGGGTATTGATTTTTTAGGTACATACAATTTATTTGCTAAACGCAAACTTATCTGCATATCATGAGATAGTCGGCCTTTCCTTCCAGACTTCATCAGGCTTGGACTCAAGATTCATAAAAGGAAGGGGTTATATTATGAATGAGAGTTTAATTACGTAGTGCAGGTCCATAATATTTTATGCCATAATGGTTTCACTGCAGCAAAACAGTAGCTTGAGCTGCTGCCAGAAATAAAAAAATGAATTGAGGTTTCAGAGAATAAAGATTAAATTACCTATTGACAATCTTTTACCTTATAATGATACGTATAATGGACATCAGTCTTCCGAAAACATTTACCAACCTGGGGCTTCGGCAGTGCAAAAACAATGCTGAAAATATTTTTAGCTGAACAAGAAAACGTTAATTTTCTCATTCGTTGAAATAAACAGACGTGTAATAGGATATGGCCGACGGGGAATCTTCAATCCTGTCTTTCCGTAACTAATTAACTCGTTCAGCTGATGTTACGGAAAAATATTTGCCTGGTCGTCAACACGAACATTTACACATGATTTTGTAGAAGTGTCAACGGCTTTGCCGCAATGCTTGCATTTAATATAATATTCTGTCTCCGATGAGATGCAATCTAATCACTCGTTACCATCACGCTAGGTTAAATAAAAATTGTTAAAATTGTTATATATACAAAATTAATATACGTAGGAGCAATAGTTCCAAAATTTCAATACATTAGGACTTTTAGGCGTCAATCGTGTATTTTTAGGGAATAGAACCAATTTAAATCAATTTGTGCAAATCATGTTGTAGTAATTGTTCCATTTAGATTTAAACTTTTTCGAATTCTAGGTTTTGGTCCCTTGAATTTTTAATAAATCCATGTTTTAGAAACGATCTGGTGAGGGGTGAGACGTTGCACAATGCAATTATATATAAATTGTCTACGGTAAACAACCTTGAAAAATAGATGCACGTATGTTAACTGAACCTCCCTGTATGACAGCACAAAAAGAGAGTTCCATGAGTACGAGATCCGCGGTCCCTAGCAATATAAAAATGATCAAAATAATGTCGTCTTTATTCCTGAGTACAGAGGAAATTTACAGCAGTCGAGTTGAAATTTATAATTCATGCTGCCTAAACTACATGTTAGAAACTGCAGGTTTCTAACTCTTATTCAACTCATTTATAGAAAATTTGACCACAACATACAATCAGGTGAATGAATGCACCATAAGCAGAATGGTGACATTCATGCCAACTTCGCTAGACGGGAAGGCTGGGTTCCCACTTTACTGCCTGTCACGGTCCAGTCCAATATTCTATTATTCATTTCTTTTTAAGGATTCACAACAGACGTGCAAGGCAACCACAATGTCATGCACGAGTCGGCCAAGATCAGGGTAGAAGATATTTCCCG
This sequence comes from Hyalella azteca, assembly GCF_000764305.2. Taxonomy (NCBI): domain Eukaryota; kingdom Metazoa; phylum Arthropoda; class Malacostraca; order Amphipoda; family Hyalellidae; genus Hyalella; species Hyalella azteca. The sequence goes on from NW_025940573.1 coordinate 89,666, forward strand.
GGACGTGACTGCAGCGTGGCCAACTATTTTCAGGCGATTATACCAGATTGTCAGCCAAGCTATACTAGATTTTATCAAACATACCATGTCAAAACTATCCATACCAGACATTATCCCAACATACCGGACTTGAGAGATCTGGTATGAAAATATACCAGTTGACACGCTGCTGGTCACCGGCATGGCGCGTGATATACGAAAGCAGCTGAAGTGATGACCGCCCGCGACCAGACTGAATATGTGAATGCACCTAGCAAGGACCGTGACGTGCCAATACCTGGCACGTGCAGATGGAAAGGTTCAGACATGAGTAAAAAATTGGGTTCAGTATACGACGAGAGAATCTAACCATTTTGTCAAAACCCGATCTACGTCAGAATTAAAGTAGTGTCATAAATTAAATCTTCCTGAATTTGTTTATAAATTGAATACTCTGCCGGTCATGAATGCCAGAGTACCACGAGACAAATTTTTTTCAGGAATATTCCACTGTTAAAAATCGTGAGATTTTAAATCGTAGCTGTATAACCTTATGTCATTAGCCTAATTATATTCTCTTTGATAGCTCGCGCAATTAGGTTGATGCATTATACCCCCAATTGACCAGTTTCTCAGTAAACTTCATCTCTACCGTGACTAATTGGCCCTTGCTATCACGATTGCATATCAATGAGTAATTAAGCTCATGTCTTTCTCATTAGCTCGGCAGTGACCTGATTACTTTCAAAATATTCAGGGATAATTATTCGTTATAATAACCAATTTAAATGAGTAATTATGTAATTGAGAAGACAACCGCAAAACTGTCCTCTGCAAAACATGCTATATTTAAAAGCAATGCAGGAAAAGGAACTTTCTTTCGGTGAAATCGTTCCACCAAAAACATCAAGTCGTCCTGAGCATACCGATTTTATTTACGCGAAGAAGTGCTCATTAACATTCCTGATTTTCACTGAGCGCTTTGTAATACTCCAAATGATTAGTCGTCGCATTCACTGAGTCTTTCAGCTTCAAAGTAATGAAAGACATATATCCATTTCCAAAGTAAATACTAAAATCAACCCAACGGTAATTTTATTTGAAATACATGATAAATCGAAAGTTATGTCAATAATATTATAATTTTAGCTTAACAATTAACTTCTCTAGATATAGAATGAAAATATTGTTATTACGGAAGTTATGCGTGCGTTGTGCGTTTTATCATAATTACGATAGTGTTATCGTAATTATTTTGCGCGCATCATTGGATCGTTTTACGCTTACGTAAAATTTAAGATCACATTTGATTACAATTAAGTTACAAATTCTGCCCATATGACAAAACAGTAGCCAAGAATTCACGGTAATAAGGATAGCGCAAGCCTCTTGACTTCAAAGAAACAACATCACCTTAAGGCGCTGACAATCAACGCCGAGGCTGGAAGTAAAACGAAGCACTAATGAGTTTCATGTTAATGAAAGTTAAGAGCTCATTACAGGTAGAATTAATTAATTAATAATCACCCCTGCCGTCACTTTAATGACAGGATATATTTACTTCGTTGCTGCCACGGTGATGGGAATTAATAATCGTTGATACTTCGGTACTGTGCATGGACTCGCGCCGATGTACAGTGTGTAACAAATTCAGTGCCGCAGCAAGTGTACATAACCGACCTATAACTCTTTGTGCAAGCGAAATATGTCTATTTAGGGAACTAATATATGAATATATGGATACAAAAAATTTTCATGTTCATAAAAAACAACGATCATGATGCAAGCCACGCATCAGCATGATCAGCCTAAACATGCTTTATTTTCATGACACAGACTCGGATTTAACTTGTGCAATCAGAGCATATTGATGGTTTCTTACTCGACGCTGCAGAATGTTTGCGTGTTCAGGTTTCTTCAAGGAACTGCGAAACTGCCAAAAAATACATCTTTAAACCACTACTCTGAATCTAAATAAATTCAGGGGAATAATGTTTATGGCAGCTAAACTACTCGCAACATCAAAATCGGCGAAATAGTATTACAACGTACATGTCGTATGTGTGTAACATATATGCCCGGTGCGTAATTCAATTAATGTCAGAATCTTCAACAAATTCAAACACCGACGATTAACATTACGAGCAAAGTTAATTGCATTAAATCAGTACACGTGTACCGGTAATATTTTTTTCATGGGGGTCGGAGATATTTTTCACATAAATTGAAAACCAATGGGCCACATTTTAGAAACTTCTGGCAATGAGAAGCCACAAAAGATTTTCGCCTGCTCCACTCCGACGTAAATATTTTACGGGATTAATTTGATGAAATTACGATGCCAAACTTTATCTAATACGTGTAGGTCAGGAACTCTAAGGAACAGGGAACTTGGAGTTTCTTAAATCTCTTGATCGCACAAGTCAAAGAAAGGAACTTATTTTGATTAATTGAATTGTGGGGAAGACAATTAAAGCGATCGGTTTTGATACAGCGGATCGCGTAGATGAAGATAAAAAAACATATACCTGATATATGAAGGATTTTGGTAAGAATTACACCTTATATTTTTTAGATTTTTTGAAAAAAGCCTAATATTTTTAGCAGTTCATGATTAATTTTTTCGATTAGATTGACGTATACCAAACAGACCCGAGCCACCATTAAAACAGCTTAATATATCATGAAATGAACTATAAATGACATACACAAATAACTTATACCGAAACGATCCCTCATATTTCATTTTTCTTTCAAGTTTTCAGCTCACTCGCAATTTTGTAAACATGTCGATTGATAAATTTTCACCTTATTGTCATTCTTGCAGTTCAGTGAATCAATACACTGCTATTAAGCAAAAATAACGGTGCTTTGAAAATAATTATCAAATGCAATTTTCTTCTTCGCTGCCGATGAATAAGCTTTGGAAAGCCGGGAGCTTTATTGGCCATTTATCGCACATAAAATATAGCACTTGGGCTATAAAATCAATAAATATGGCTAATTTCCCAAGTTGCGAGGCCAATTTTGCAAATTGACCTCGTAAAACTTACAGCGATTAGGGCAAATAAATTAAGAAGAGAATACATTAAGTCATTTTGTGCCTTCTTCTTGATCATTTGGTGTCGAATTTTGGTGTCGCACAGTCAATAGAAACAATGAAATATAACGTTATATATTTAAATTTTTTGATGTACGGTCAAGCCAGCTTAATCTTAACGTAACTCCTCAGATTATTCCACAATGGGAATGAGATAACAATGGCTTAGTTTGCAAGAAATAGTTCCAATATTTACATAAATTGAGGTGCCAGTGTTTTCAGCCTAAGAACTAAAATTATGGTGAATTATTGGCTATAAACTTGTGAAATGAACGCATGAGATGCCTACGTCTTTTTTAAATCAAAATAGTCCTTTTCGATTAATTTTTGACCACTCGACTGTTTTTCCTAGTATCTGTCATCCATACCTGATGTGCATTCCCTTGCGGCAAAAAATTTAATCCATTATATAAATTAAAATCGTTACGAGAGTGTATTATACATATCGGGGCCAATCCAAATCAAATTAGTGTGATATGTTATCACGAGGGCTGTAGAGTTACAAGCATTTACTGATTTATTTAACCATAAATCGGGGTTTATTGAGGCCGGTTAGTCGGTCGATTATGGCTCGTAATGAGCTGCTGTTTGCCGAATACGCCTATCGCATTACGGCTCCCGCGGTGCCGTTTGACTGCCACAGATGGATCAACTGGAGCGCGGCTAGTAAAATAATGCGAGAGCGGCTTTGTAATAGATTTCGATTAGGATTATTCGAAACACGTCGTGTCATATTAATTATCGCCTAAAACGAGTGAATCATGGTCATAAAACGCCCACTTAGCTATTGAAATGGCCCTAAATTTCACATGGGAATTATTTCATTGATATTGACACTTTAAATTGCTGATCCGTTTATATTTACACTTTCATTCGTTGATATTGATATTTATTATTCTGATAGTGACGTGAATAGGTCCGAATCAAAGAACTGCTCCCTGTGAAAATTGAAGGAGATTATATTCAGTGGCCTGTTGCTTCGTCACATGCAGTTGACTCCACGTTTCAT
>NW_025940574.1:0-32156 GCF_000764305.2 Hyalella azteca
ACAGATGGGGTGGATCTGGCGGACGTTCAGAACGAGAGAAGCGGAACCAATGATCACACTCTTCAGAGCCCCTGTAATACCTATCCTTGAATACTGCAGCCAGCTCTGGACTCCGTTTACACTAGGCGCAATACGGCAACTGGAAGGGGTCTAACGAACCTTTACTTCCAGGATCAGAGGGATGGAGAATATTAACTACTGGGAGAGGTTACAGCGACTGAGTCTGTACTCACTGCAGAGGAGACGGGAGAGGTATGTCATTCTGTACACTTGGAAAATGATAACCGGATTGGTGCCAAACTTCGAGAGCGAGACCTTCAGGATTCAGACATATCACAACGAGAGAAGGGGGAGACTGTGCAAGATCCCCCCACTACGTAACAGATCCGCGGTCAGATTTCAATCCCTGCGGGAAGGATCACTTTCCGTGGCAGGGCCAAGGCTGTTCAACGCCCTACCAAGGGATCTAAGAGAGGGGGAGTTCACTCTGGAGACCTTCAAGAGATAACTTGACGTGTTCCTGGGCACAATCCCAGATCGACCTCCCCTGCAGCACTACCAGCGGCGAGAAGCAAGCAACAGCATCGTGCATCAGGTGGCCCAAATGAGGGCGGATGAACGATAACCAAAGGCGGCGATCCATCGTGGCCTGGGACTGCTATGTCCCAAACAAATACTAAGGATACTAAGGTCGTCCGGTAGAAGTTCTTCACTGGCGTTTCGTGACGGTATTGTGGCCGTACATATAGAGTCGTTAACGCTGCTTAAGATGGCATGGGTACACCTAACTAGGATACGTTAGTTATAGATAGAAAATTTTAAATACTAGAATGTGTTCAGTTTGTTTTTATAGAAGAACTGTTCCTGCTGTATAAGTAAGAAATGAAATTGCTGTAGACGTAAAAAAGTAATGCGACGAATAGTCGATAGAAATGTAATATCTCGTGGACTAGTGTTGGAACTGTATTATTTGATTGACGTGTTGAATTAAATAGCTTGTGCATAGCACGCAGAGCAACTCGAGCTGTTCTGAAGCAGTTCAGTATGCCCAGTACCGATTCGGCAGTCTTAGCGTGCATGACTGCGTCGCTCTCTCTCTGGCGCACTGTAGCGGGCACAGTTTTAGAGCTCTCGCATGCCTCCACGCTCCACCGTGCACACACCTTATTCTACAACTCCCAACGTCGCACTGGCGCTGGCGCACTGTACTGAAAACACTCTCCTCGTGTATAGGCTCTCAGCCGGCAAAACTGTAGACGACGCAACTATTCGCACTGTGTATAAGCACCTATAATGTATAAAAATGTAATCGCTTAAGCAAGCAACGTGCAAGTTCAACGTGCAGGAGAAGTTTTGACACATTTTGCTGTCGTAGATGTAAAAGAATTTATTAATCTGGGTATGCTGGAGGAAGCTGCCATGTAATTTTTTCTCAAGGTACCCGTTGATTTCAATCCTGTCAGGATCTATCGCCATTGAGAGAAAAAATATCATAGAATAGTTTCGCACCAGATTTAAATAGTGGAGACATTTACACCAGCTCCCAGATGATTATTAATAAATTTTAATGAGAAAATAGAACAAAATCATTGAGTAATTTGAACTACAGAGTTGCATTAAACAAAAATTAAATGCATTGCTCTCTGATGCTACGATACTACAATTGTTCCGTTCGGCGAGTGCACCATTCGATTCAGTAAAAAATTTTGCTTCTGCTATATATTGCCCAATAAGTCTCAATGGATGCGCTTCACATCGCCCAATCGAGCTTAGTTGTTACTTATACGCCACTTGTTAGTATTGTACAGTAAAATGATAGGCTAAAAATAGGCTAAGTTTTTAAAGTTACTATCTTAATGATATATTTTCTCCGCTCAATCGCATCAAGTAGTGCTTATGACTCGAATCCAACAATCGTGCTGGAATCCGGAACAAATGTTACCGATATAGAGGCTATAATCTTTGTGGGAAACATAAAGATTTTTTCGGGTTGATGTACGAGTGTAAAGTGTAAACCAAATTACCATATTTATTCATACATCTTAGCAATAGATTATACCGTTCTTGTATCATTATTCAAAAATGTGAAATCCTGCTGAACATTCATATAAACTATAAAAGGCTTAGCACCTGAGATCAATTGCTTCTCTCTTGACGAAAGGTGTTGGTTAAACGAGCTTCCTATAGAAACTTTCTTCCAGGAGTAGAAAATTATTCAAGGATAACTAAATTATTTCAAATTTCGAACGAGCAACACATGTTTTACTGTGAATTGGCTCCAGCAGCCCACTTTATAAGAGCTTGAAGGAGAAAGTTCTAATTAATAAAATAAAAGGAGAATAATTATGGCACACGACATTAAAATCCGTCAGATTGTAATCAGTAATTTAAACGAAATAAGTACAAGGAATGAGTCTGCGCATTCGGCTCCAATCAGCAATACTGATACTTTCATTTCAAAATATTTCAGTGTGCGCGCCTTTCTTAGATGGAGATTATTTGCACGTTAAATAAAAAATTAGCAGTTAAGGCTCTGCTATATACGTGAATATATATGTTACCCAACAAGGGGGAAGGGGTACGGGGTCTTAGCCCCTACCCACCCCTTTCTTCACAGAGAATAGCAGCTGAGCCGTCATCGCTACCGATGCGAAACTTCCATACATCGTTCGTGAATATTCAACGATATCTCTGGGCTTTTCAGCCTCCAAAATTATTTTACGTAATGGGGTAAAAATATTTATGATCGTGATTTAAGACTAACAGGCCGACACATACTACGTAATACTGATGACATACTACGTAGTACTTAGGCAGACTGATGTAGATGCATTATCCCTAATTTTCCCACTCCGAACATTCATCAAGCTTTATAACTAACATAAAAAATAATGCTTTGATCATTATCCTTCCTTTTAATTACTGATGGTACATTTAAAAACTAAATGCCACTCTATTTGCTTTATTTATTTAGAATTTATTCATTATTCAGGGTACATTGTTTTCAGCGGTGGTCTCATATGTTTACTAGTCCTGGTCTTAATAAAAATTTTCTTTCACTACGGTATGCAGGAAAGTTCCTTCAACGTTTACCTAAAACGTACAATCATATGAGCTGCTTCCAGTCACGGCCGTCGAACTTATCTTATTAGTTCAAATTGTTTTATGTTTCATGTCTTGAATCTCTAAAAATGATATAAGTTTCATATACATTTGTTACGTGCCCGGAGCCCTACAGTCAGTAGGGCTACAGTTAGTCGTTCATTCCTGGTATCGGAGCGTGAACGTTTTCAGGCGTGCAAGTGAAGTTTTTCACTGGCGTTTCGTAATTGTATTGTGGCCGTATATATAAATCGGTAACGCTGCATGAGATGGCATGGGTATACCTAACTACGATACGTTAGTCATAGTTCGATACTTACAATGTGTTCAGTATGTTTTTATAGATAACCTACCGTAATTACAGAAGTGGATTATGGGATAGAAATTAAGAAGCTTGAGGCAGCGAGTAAATAAAACGTGTCTGCGTAGCTTCAACACGCTACGTTGTCGTCGATGAAAAATAAGTTATAAAACTGGGTATATTTTCGGAGGAAGCTGCCTTGTAATTTTTTTTATGTACCCGTTGATTTCACCTGCCAGGATCTATCGCTGTTGAAGAAGTAAATATCAGAAAATAGTTTAGCACCGGAGTTAAATTGTGGAGACATTTACACCAGCTCCCAGATAATTATTAATAAATTTTAATGAGAAAATAGAACAACTTCATTGTGTAATTTGAACTACAGAGTTGCATTAAGCAAAAATTAAATGCATTGCTCTCTGATGCTACGGCAATTATAATTGAAATAATTCGTTCCAATGACTTTATGCGGAGAACAAATCATTAAATCAAATTATAATTGAAGATTTGGATTCAACCATCGCACAACTCCGTTAATATTTAACGTCCAGCGATGCATTACCAGTTTTCTATTGTGGCAATACCCAAGTTATTCATTAACTTGTGGGCGGATGAGTCCCTAAGATACAAATACACAACCAGTCGACGCTGAGCTGGAAGAACGACATCGTTTAGATTGCCCTTTTCAGCATCTTTTCTATTTCAATGTTAAATTCACTAACCACGGATTACCTTTTTCCTGGCATACCAACCACATTAACTATATACGTTAATATTAAGAACATAAACTGCATTAAACTCTCATGTTCTTGAGAAAAATCACTGTCAATGTAGCGTACCCGGAGTTGTGAATGGTGATCATGAACGGAGAGATGGTGCACAAATTAAAGACCATCTTTAGCCCGAAATATTTTACGCGCAATGAAAAGCAGACAGTGACGTCACATGCCCGTTGTGACGTCACATGTGCTCTGTACAGCAGACAATGACGTCACATGTGCGCTGTACAGCAGACAGTGACGTCACATGCCCGTTGTGACGTCACATGGAGTTAAGCAGAAACATTCTTCACAACGGCAGTCTTGGTACCTGAAATTGAGAAAACATACTGATCTTTCCAACGATATACTGGGCCTAGCAAACTGGTCCTAATACTTAATATACTGGTCCTAACAAGCTGCTTAGACTGGTACTGCTTATCTCTAAGCGAGCATTACTTAATAATGATGATAAAAAGTGAATATGCTGACAGTGTTAGTATCAGACCCACAGGTTTTGTTAGTGGTTATAGTTCTATTAATGAGATCAGTGGATAATAGATTATGAGATAAGAAATCATTATTCACAACTACAAGATATGCAATAATTGATGCAAAGTGTACGAATATTTATTTCCCCCCACTGTATCTGGATTAAGTGTATAAATTTTGATACGAAAAATTATTAATATAAGGTTAGATAGATTGTGCGGAATGAGAGACTACTAAGACTGGAGAACCAAACTCGTATTCCTTCAACTTCACTACGCCTCGTTCGAGAATATCTTGCAATATCTTGCAATATCTTGCAAGATTTAGCATATTATTGACGAATCATATGAGCTGGTTCCAGTCACTGCCGTCGAACTTATCTTTTTAGTTCAAATTGTTTTATGTTTCATGTCTTGAATCTCTTTAAATTATATAAGTTTCATATACATTTGTTACGTGTTTAGAGCCCTACACATGAAGTCAGTCGTTCATTCCTGGTATCGGAGCGTGAACGTTTTCAGTCGTGCGAGTGAAGTTCTTCACTGGCGTTTCGTAATTGTATTGTGGCCGTATATATAAATCGTTAACGCTGCACAAGATGGCATGGGTATACCTAACTAGAATACGTTAGTTATAGTTCAATATTTACAATGTAATCAGTATGTTTTTATAAATAACTTACCATTATATTATAAGAAGAGTATGGGATTAAAATTAAAAGGCTTAAGGTAGCGAGTAAATAAAACGTGTCTGAGTAGCTTTAACACGCTACGTTGTTGTCGATGAAAAATAACTTATTACACTGGGTATATTTTAGGAGGAAGCTGCCTTGTAATTTTTTTTATGTACCCGTTGATTTCACCTGTCAGGATCTATCGCTGTTGAAGAAGTAAATATCAGAAAATAGTTTAGCACCGGAGTTAAATTGTGGAGACATTTACACCAGCTCCCAGATAATTATTAATACATTTTAATGAGAAAATAGAACAACTTCATTGTGTAATTTGAACTACAGAGTTGCATTAGACAAAAATTAAATACATTGCTCTCTGATGCTTCGGCAATTATAATTGAAATAATTCGTTCCAATGGCTTTATGCAGAGAACAAATCAAATTATAATTGAAGATATTGATTCAACTATTGCACAACTCCGTTATTATTGACCGTCCAGCGATGCATTACCAGTTTTCTATTGTGGCAATACCCAAGTTATAAATTAACTAAATATATAACTTGGCCAATTTAAAGTTTTTCACAGGAATCAAGTAGCGATTCGCTTTTTTTCTGTCGTCAAACGCAGGGAACTAACAACAGTTTTCGCCACGGAAGTTTGGGGAAACTCCCCAGCAATAAATTAATGGCGCTATCAAGTAATTTGAAATTCACTTAAATTTTATTGCACAAACATATATAATCGGTAGAGCGGATGTGCGCTAAAAAGTCTATCTATTAATACTGAAATTGTGCCAATTTTCCGGGATAACTTAAGTGGATTAGCTCAGAAGTATCTTTTACATTTCAATGTTAAATTCACTAACCCCGGAGTACCTTTTTCTTGGCATACCAACCACATTAATTTTATACTTTAATATTAAGAACATAAACTGCATTAAACTCTCATGTTCTTGAGAAAAATCACTGTCAATGTAGCGTACCCGGAGTTGTGAATGGTGATCATGAACGGTGAGATGGTGCACAAATTAAAGATCATCTTTAGCCCGAGATATTTCACGCACAATGAAAAGCAGACAGTGACGTCACATGTGCGCTGTACAGCAGACAGTGACGTCACATGTGCGCAGTACAGCAGACAGTGACGTCACATGCGCGCTGTACAGCTGACAGTGACGTCACATGAGCGCTGTACAGCAGACAGTGACGTCACATGTGCGCTGTATAGAAGACTGTTACGTCACATGTGCGCTGTACAGCAGACAGTGACGTCACATGCGCGCTGTATGGCAGACAGTGACGTCACACGAGAGCTGTACAGCAGACAGTGACGTCACATGCGCGCTGTACATCAGACAGTGACGTCACATGCGCGCTGTACAGCAGACAGTGACGTCACATGGAGTTAAGCAGAAACATTCTTCACAACGGCAGTCTTGGTACCTGAAATTGAGAACACATACTGATCCTCCTAACGATATACTGTGCCTGCCAAACTGGTCCTAATAATTAATATACTGGTCCTAACAAGCTGCTTAGAATGGCACTGCTTATCTCTAAGCGAGCATTTATAATTATGCTGATAAAAAGTGAATATGCTGACAGTGTTAGTATCAGACCCACAGGTTTTATTAGTGGTTAGTTCTATTTATGAGATTAGCGGATAATAGATTATGAGATAAGAAATCATTATTCACAACCACAAGATATGCAATAATTGATGCCTACAGCATAAATTATTAAATTCTAAGACAATGCAAATTTAAAAATCGGCCACAGAAATATCGGCCGTTTCTCCCTAAGTCCCTATATCCGTAATAAATTGAAGGCAAAAATTAAAAGTTGTCACGAGCTAAACATCACGGTTGGGTGGTTAGGTTTCTATATTCTATCTTTCATTCAAATCTGTTCTGTGGTTTAGAAGAAATTTCTTGATCACTGTGAATTTCGGCCCGTATTGCTGTATAACTCGCTAACGAAAGTAAAATCGACAAAAATTGTCACGAGCTAAACCTCACCGCTGAGAGGTTAGGAATGCATGGATGAACTAGTTCAACTATGTTAGGAATGCATCTCCAAAGTTTCGTTCAAATCTGTTCAGTAGTTTAGAAAAAATTTCTTGGTCTCTGCTAATTCCTGCCCGAATTGCTCTATAACTCAAGAATGAAAATGGAAGAAAATTTTTTTTCACAAGCTAAACATCATCGTTAGGTCCTACTGAATACGCATGTTTGAACAAGTATATAGTTCAACCATGCTGAATACGTGTATCTGTTTTCAGCTACGCTCATAAGTTTGGGAGATATTCGTTGAGTTTTGAATTTGGAAAATGGCCGGGAGACCGGCCGTAAATTTGTCCGACACCTGTCTATTTCTGCGGTTCACAAGCTTTGGTACGTGTAATGTGAGCCCTCCCTGTAATACAAGCTGAGCAATTGCTGTATATGAACTATTATTACCAAGCAATTTTACAGCAGTTGCTAGTCTAATGAGACATGACTTGGTCAGCTCAAGTTCATCCACAAAACTTCGTTACAAAACTTACTCATTCAAATGTTATTTTACACGGCTACGACTAAGCTTCTTCAATAGTAAGGGGCTTACTTTTTTTAAAAGCTTTCCAATAACTTGAAAATACGTTTTCATATCGATGATGGCTTACTGAAAACAAGACGAGTGTGAATAGCTGACTCAGCTATTTTCTATGCTGACCTGATTGTCATCTGGTCTTCGTGCCAACGGCCGTATTCGTACAATATTGTTCCTTTGAACAAGCTACTGCGCGCTAGGATTCATACCAAAATTTTGCTTTGCAATATTATGCACAATAAGTCTCGATAATTGCGCTTAAACACCGCCCAAGCCAGCTTAGTTGTTACGTATGCGTAATTTTTTAGTATTGTTTAGTATTTTCGGCGCCTAAAAATAGGTAAAGATTATGAAGTTATAATCTTCATGATATATATTTTTCTCCGCTCTATCGCATTAAGTTGTGTTTAAGCCTCGAATCCAACAATCGTGATTAAATCGGGCACAATGGTTCCTGAACTAAGGGTTATTATCATGCGTAATACGATTTTTCATGAGTTGGTATGAGTAGCAACTGAATTATCATATTCATTCATATAAGTTAGCAATATATGATAACTGAAACCATTTTTGTATCATTATTTTAAAATATATAACACGAACCTGCTGACCATTTATATAAAAGGTTTAGCCTCTCAGATCTTTTTAGTCTTCGATTGTTTCTCTACGGACGAAAGATGCAAGATAACGAGCCGCCCATATGAAGCATTTTTTCGATAGTAAAATTTATTTAAGGATTACTTAAATTTTCTTTCAATTTCGAAGCGGCAACACATTTTGTTTGTACTGTACTTCAGCAGTCCACTTTATACGAGCTTGAAGGAGAACGTCCTAATTAATAAAATAGAGGGGATTAATTATTGTACACGATATTCAAATTAAAAAAACTAAATTTTCTGCCAGCGTTTCGAATTATTCTCAAAACATTTTAGTCTGCATAAAAAATTAGTCCAGAGCCGAGGCACGAGGAATGAGGAATAAATCATTAACTGTGTACGGTCTGTCTCTTATACACATCTAGATGTGTATAAGAGACAGGTCCAGAGCCGAGGCACGAGGAATGAGGAATAAATCATTAACTGTGTACGGTTTATTTTACTTCGTTTTTTTTTCACCGTACCATGACATGTGCAAGAATAATATGCGTTTAAAAATTAATTTTTAAAAACAACACTTCTGAACAATTCAGTATCTTGGATGTTACACATGTACAATGAATTTCTAATTTTATTTTCAAATATTGAAAAAAAAAATATTTTTCACAATTTATTTTAAGATATCGAAATTTTGTAAATTTTCAAAATTATTTATTCAGTCAATTGATTCATGCATTGTCTCTGACTTTATGCAATTGTGCAAAAATTTCAGATCAATTGGACAGGTCAATTTGTGTCATATATGGATTATAAGATTTGTAACAGACGAAATTATTTTTTAATTTTTTTAATAATGAAAAAATAAATTTTTTTGATTTATAAAATTATTTGTTCTGTCAATCGATTCATGCATTGTCTCCAACTTTACGCAAGTGTGCAAAATTGCAGATTGATTGGACAGGTAGAAGTGGGTTAAATATCGATTATAAGATTTCTAGCAGACAGACAAACAAACAAGAAGTGAAGTTAAGGAGAAGTGTTGTAAAAATAGGCTCTAGATGAAGAAATATAATTTATTATTCGTTCAATAAATTTGCTGAAAAATTTTCAAATATGTGTTGTTTTATTTCTACTAACTGATTTATGTTTGATGAAGCACTCAAATCCAACCGATTGAAACAGCAATTATGCAATCGTAAATCGAAATAAGTACAAGGAATGAGTTTTTGCATTCGGCTCAAATAAAAAATACTGATATATTTATTTCGGAATATTTCAGTGTGCGTGCCTCTCATCGATGGAAATTATTCGCACATTAAATTAAAAATTAGCAGTTGGAACGATATGTCAAATACGTAAATATATATATATATAAATTACCACAAAAGACGCTTTATATTTTCAGTCGTTTTCAATAGTAGATAGTTTTCCCACCCATCAGTAGTCCCTGAAGAAGCTAAATAGTAAAGTAAATTATTAGCTTCTAATAACCTCGCATCTTCTCTGATACCTTACACGATACAACTAAAACGAATGAGAGGGATAAGAAGCGCTGTGCACGTTGATTGGTACGGTGTCGACCAATGTGCGGCCGAGGTCATCATCTAACAGTGAAATGGTCTCATGGCGCGGAGTAGTCCTCTTCCTCAGCGGGGCGCCGAACGCGCTTCGGTTAAATAAATCGAACCGGCACTGCCGGTTTTACTGCGGTCGACGAAGAACATTGGTAGGCGACTTCATGTTAACTGAGAATCTGATTATTTGTAACTCTCTTTGAATCTTCATTTGCTTTGTAAGCAGTAAATCGTTGACATAAATCCGTCGAAATAGAACTTTTAGCTAATTTTGGGTCCATTGGGGATGTGGCGCCGTAGGTGGTGGAAGGAGGGCAGTGAACCTTCAGATGAAGGCCTTGGCCCTCCTTATTTGCCAGATAAATTATCAGTTCAAATTTCATGTATCCAATATTAGATTCATCTTGAGGTTTTAAACTGACGATTGAGCAGGTCTCTGAACTTTTTTTTGTGAAAATATGCCTAATTTATTTATTTGAATATTATTTTCTGTCTATTTCCTGACAAATTGACGATTTTTGCACAAGAAGAATACAAATATTTACAGAAAAGACGGTGCCTCAAATACCCCTTTGAGATCAAGAATGAACCGTTAAAATGTTAGTACAAGAATATTTTAATCAAGAAATAACATTAAGACACGCAGTCTGTAAAGATCATATCCATGTCATTTGTCTTTGATATCAGCCTTTCCAGTCGATAGAAAACATCAACAAGACGTCGTTCCTATACGCTCGCGTGCCAGCTTTCCTTCTATCTGATCTGCCGGCTTCCTTGCAGTAACCAATACACTCATAACGCCATCACCATCAATGTCCCAATCAGCGTCAGTCTCATAATTAACACTAACAACATCTTACGAATAAACAATTGCCACTTACACCCTTTCCAACATCACTACCAATATTCCCGCGAACATCGAATCATCATCATCGCCTACATTTACAGAAAATCATCCCGGTCACACCAGCATTATAAGCGACAACAGCTCTAACAACATTCTAACGATAACTACACAAATATCAACGGCGACGCGCATGCAAATAACTTTTAAATCTGCAGCCTTCACCCCCGTGTGCACGCGAAGGATCCAAATAATTAATCTACCTTGCATTTTTATACGTTAATATTTATATTGAACTTTCTCGTTCGCTTTCAGTTTACGCTACTATTTTGCAATTAAATCTTGATATTATGAATAGTTCATATATGAAAACATACTGAACACTTGAAAAAACTTAGAATTTTTCTATCTATAACTTACGTATCCTAGGTGAGTTTACCAAACCTTCTAACGCAGCGTTAATGACACTCTATATAAAGCCACAATATCTTCACGCAGCGCCGACGAGGAACTTCAATCGGACGACTGAAAACGTTCACGCTCCGATCCCAGGAATGAACGACTGACTTCAAGTGTCAGACTTTGGGCACGTAACAAATCAATATTAAACTTATGTCATTTAAAGAGATTCACGACAGGAAACATGAAACAATTTGAATTTATAAGATAAGTTTGACATCAGTTAATAGAACCAGCTCATATGATTGCACGTATCAGGCAAACGTTGAAGGCACTTCCTTGCATACCGTAGTGAAACAAATCCAGAATTCGTAAACATATGAGACCACCGTGTATACAATGAATACAATGTACTCATAATTATGAAAAGTTCTATATAAATAAAGCAAATAGAGCAACATATAGTTTCTAAGTGAAACATCTGCAGTTAAAATGAAGGTTGACGATCAAAACATTATTTTTAGCACATTTTCTCATTTATGGAAAAAAGGCGCTATTGTGCTCGTCATGTCCGTCTGTCTGTCCGTCTATCCGTCTGTCCGAGACTTCACGTTTTCGTCGACGAGAAAATGCGCTCTCAGTCACTCACTGCAGTGAGTATTGAGTTATATTTTTATGCTAGTGATAAAGTGTGATCATTGTTCGGAGAGGGGTAATTGAGATAATGCATCTACATCAGTTTGCCTTAGTGTGATGCGTAACGTCATCAGTATTCATGAATATGTATCGTTGCGAAATTTTTCGGTGTTTGAATTTAACGCAAAAAAATATTATTATTTTTTGGAGGCTGAAGAGCCCGCAAATGTCGTGACGGATTCCCACGACGGATTAGTCGACTGGTTTGATTGCATTTCGGTGATTGCTTAATGCCCGTGACGTCACAGGCGAACTACGAACTACATCCGAAAAAATGGCCTTCTGATGGCCTACCTGATAGTACGTCAACCATATCCTACCATACTCCCGTAATCTTGATTGATCCCGCATCTACAACACTTTATCTTATTGATAAATTTATTTTCACTCCCCTCAAGATTTCATCTGGAATAGATTATGTTCAGAAACATACTGAAGACACCAGAACAATCACACAGTTTTTCGATTTTTACTAACGTAACTTAGGTGTATACATACCATATTATGCAGCGTTAACCATCATCTAACTAAGGCCTCAACATCGCGCAACGCTGTATAGCATTAGTTATGATAGAGGAAAAGGTTGTACATCGATCAATCGATGTTCAATATACTATGCGACTTACCTAACTTTTTGTGACATAAGGAAGTAGTACCATTTATTCTCTATTGATCGGTATTAAAGACATGTCTGAATCAACCTCCATTTCGTAGATATTTTCTAACAAAATATATTTTCATTACTGCTAAATCAAAGATTTCACATTTTCTTTGGAAGTCGCAGTTCTCAGGAGTTGAAAAAAGAATGAGGGGAGACACACGTAGTAAATTACCCGCCTGTCACTCTTGTGGTGGAGGGGAGCACAATGAGGGGTGAATAATAATAGATGGCCGGTGGTCTGCCGAGGCCAATTAATTCTAGCCGACCGCAGGCCATTGCTCGGCCACCTAAGAGACGGCCGCAGCCCTAAGATGGGTGCTGGCTCAGGTATCAAATTACAGAGGCAACAAGCTCGAGCGCAGCAACTTGCCGATCTGACAACAGTACAAGAGTTCCACATCCTTGTCGCGAATTCCTCGCTCACAGACTT
This sequence comes from Hyalella azteca, assembly GCF_000764305.2. NCBI lineage: Eukaryota > Metazoa > Arthropoda > Malacostraca > Amphipoda > Hyalellidae > Hyalella > Hyalella azteca. Next base: position 13,117 of record NW_025940574.1, read on the forward strand.
CGCCGCACTGTGACTACCAACCTTAACTCAGACCACCGATTGTGCTGAACTGAAACTATCGCTAGTGTTTTGATTCATACCACATCGCACTTACTGTTGTATCTAAAATTGTGTGTTTTGTGTTTTGCTATTTGTAAATTGTTAGTGTTTTGAATGTTTCATGCCTTCCTGAATGTGACTGCTCCTGACCACATTCAGCATTTGTTGCCATGTCCACTGACTCAATAGCTACAGTTTCGCATTTTTATGCGGGCTTACCGGGAACCGCTACGTAATTTTTCGCGCGGGACCTGAAGCCGGTCCGCGCGCGCCTGTTTATTAGAGTAAAATTTATTAAGCTTTATCCAAATAGTATATGCTCTGTTGGCTCATATGATAAGATTGGCTAAGAATATGGCAGAAGCATAGTAACACCCCCGTTTGTTTGCAAGAACTTGGGTCGCGTGACTAGTTTGTCTATTTCTCTGGTTCACAAATTGTGGTACGTTTAACCTGAGCCCTCCCGGTAATACAAGCTGAATAATTGTTGGTCATGAACGACTATCCGTTACTTATTTTTTCTGTCACAAAAACTGCCCAACACAAGATAATCGGACAAAAATTTACTGCTGGCCTAGCTACGCTAACTGCAACCAAAATTGAACATGAGCAAATTTCCTTGTTGACGCTCCAGGTCGTTTCGTCGCCGAAGCGGCCTGCCCGATGATGGAATTTCTGATAATGCTTACCCAGCGACGAAAATAGATCCCAGTTCTACATCTCACGGCCATTCATATCGACAAGGTAGTTTAAATTTTCTGCTTACTTATGCTAATTAACGATACTAATAATAATATTAAGGAACAACATCATTTCGACGATAGTATACTAGCACTGAACAAATAATGCTAACGCTGATGGCTAACTTTCTTATTTTCGAGCTCCGCTGCAGTCCTTGCAGTAATGCTTCCTTCCGCTAGCCTTGTTCCCATCAATGAAATAGTCAGTTCATTGCCAGATTCTGGGGATGAGTTCATGTTGACACATTCTTAGCTTAATTAACCACAGGTGAAGAAATTTGTTTTACCTGCATTAATTCCATTCGTTATAAACTATAATACTTTATTTCTTCACAATTCGATTTTCCCAGTCTAGTCGGATTAACTTGGATTTCAGAGCACGCCTATGATACTTCAAATCGTTAATAGTAGTTGAAGTAACTGAAAATTTTCAGTTACATCGTTTCATCGATTAACTTTACTGTTAATTTTTATGTTTACGGAGGGTATATTCTTCTTTGAGAAAAGAATTAGGGAAAACTAATTTTCTATACTCATAGAGTTTAGAATTTATTATGTTTGGAATGATGCATCTCTCTGAGGAGCGGGGATACTCCTCAAAGGAAATAATTGCCCAGCTTATTTAATTGAAGGAAAAGTTTGTAGACTTGAATTACGTTAGAGAAAGCAGTAGGCACGCATTTATTGTCTGATGATACATGACTTGGTCAGCTCAAGTTCTTCCACAAATCCTCGTTACAAAACTTACTCATGCAAATGAATATTGTAGCCATCCACGAATAAATAGCCGTATTAACAAAGGGATTATGTATTTAAAAAAATTTAAGTCAGATAATAAATCTGTTTAGACATCCATAATGACTTATTGAAAACAAGTCGCGTATAAACCGCTGGCTTATCTATTTTCTCTGCCGATCTACTTGTTTTCTGAACTCCATTCGAACGGCCGTATTCGATACTACAATTGTTCCGTTCGGCGAGTGCACCATTCGATTCAGTAAAAAATTTTGCTTCTGCTACATATTGCCCAATAAGTCTCAATGGTTGCGCTTCACATCGCCCAATCGAGCTTAGTTGTTACTTATACGTCACTTGTTAGTATTATACAGTAATATAATAGGCTAAGTTTATAAAGTTACTATCTTTATGATATGTATTTTTCTCCGCTCAATCGCATCAAGTAGTGCTTATGACTCGAATCCAACAATCGTGCTGGAATCGGGAACAAATGTTACCGAAATAAAGGCTATAATCTTAGTGGGAAACCAAGGACTACTACACACAGGACATGCATAGCCTATGTCCAGCCTCTGCTAGCAGAGGCGATCGCCTACACTATGAAAATGCTGGTGTTTTAGTGGCATCAACAAATGATATGCCCATAATTGTTTCATACAATAGTATTACAATGTGTGTAGTAGTCCCTGGTCAGAACCATAGACTTTTTGCCAGTTTTGAAGTTCAAAATTTTGTACTAAGCAAAGTAGGTACCATTTTCCTGCCTTCATACACTGATAAAAAAAATATTTAAATGGAGTCAGTATACATTTACTCATAACATTCCGGCAAAAATTCTATTGCTCTGATAAATATAATGCCTTTGGATTCAACTCTTAAACACTCTTTAAAAGGAAAATGGTACCTACTTTGCTTAGTACAAAATTTTGAACTTCAAAACTGGCAAAAAGTCTATGGTTCTGACCAAGGACTACTACACACATTGTAATACTATTGTATGAAACAATTATGGGCATATCATTTGTTGATGCCACTAAAACAACAGCATTTTCATAGTGTAGGCGATCGCCTCTGCTAGCAAAGGCTGGACATAGGCTATGCATGTCCTGTGTGTAGTAGTCCTTGTGGGAAACATAAAGATTTTTTCGGGTTGATGTACGAGTGTAAACCAAATTACCATATTTATTCATACAATTTAGCAATAGATGATACCGTTCTTGTATCATTATTCTAAAATGTGAAACACGATCCTGCTGAACATTCATATATAAACTATAAAGGGCTTAGCACCTGAGATCAATTGCTTCTCTCTTGACGAAGGTATTTGTTAAACGAGCCGCCCATAGAAACATTCTTTCATGAGTAGAAAATTATTCAAGGATAACTTAAATGTTCTTCAAATTTCGAATAGGCAACACATTTTGTTTGACTGTGAATTGGCTCTAGCAGCCCACTTTATAAGAGCTTGAAGGAGAACGTGCAAATTAATAAAATGAAGGAGAATAATTTTTGTACACACCAGTAAAAAAAATTAAAAATTAATTTTTAGCCGGTGTTACGAATTATTTTCACAACTTCTCATTCAGGATATAGAAAATTAATCATGAGCCGAGCCACAATAAATAAGGAATAAATACTAAACTAGAGGCAAGGTTCACTTATTTCATTCATTTACCGGACCATGACATGTGCAAGAAAAATTGGCCCAGAATAACGAGGTATAATTTATCATTCGTTTAATAAATTTAAAAATAAATTTTCAATTTTTATTTAGTTTAAATTCTAAATTGTTGAATATTTGATAAACACGTAAATACGACCGATTGAAAACAATAATATAAAGGAAATAAGTACAAAGAATGAGTTTGCGCATTCGGTCCTAATCGGATATACCAATAATTTTATTTCAGAATATTTCAGTGCGCGCGCCTCATATGGATGGATATTATTCGTAAGTTAAATGAATCTTAGCAGTTGCTCTGCGCCAATTTCGTGAATATATATGTTACCCAACAGGGGAGGGTTAGGAGGCCTTTGCACCCTACCCCACCCCTTCCCTCGCAATGAATAGCAGCATGCTGAACCGGCACCGGTACCGCTGCGCGTCCATTCGGGCATTTACCATCTTCTTGCCGGGCTTTACAGCCTTCAAAATTGCAGGTTAATTGTTAATTGATTTGATATTTAAACAACCATATAGGATACTACTATCCATGAATACTGATGACGTTCGCAATACTAAGGCAAACTGATGTAGACGCATTATCCTCAATTCCACCTCACTCCAAACAATGATCACACTTCATCAGTAACATAAAAAATAATGTTTTGATGGTTAACCTTCATTTTAATTACTGATGTTTCACTTAAAAACTACATGTCGCCCTATTTGCTTAATTTATTTAGAATTTTTCATAATTCTGAGGACATTATATTCAACGACAATGGTCTCATTTGTTTACTAATTCTGGATTTTTTGAGAAATTTTGTTTCACTACGGTATGCAGGAAAGTTCCTTCAGCGTTTACCCTAAACATTCAATCGTAGGAGCTGTTTCCATTTACTGCCGTCAAACTTATCTTATTAGTTCAAATTGTTTTCTGTTTCCTCTTTAAATACTAGAAGTTTCATTTATATATGTTACATACCCAGAATCTGTCACATGAAGTCAGTCGTTCATTCCTGGGATCGGAGCGTGAACATTCTCAGTCGTCTGATTGGAGTTTTCAGCTGGCGGTGCGTGAAGTTAATCTGGTCGCATATAAAAAATAATTAACGCTGCATTGGGTGGGATAGTTACACTTTCTAAGATAGGTAAGTTATAGTTAGAAATAGTGTGTGAGTTTTGTTATGTGTTCAGAACACGTTTATATATCCACCAATTCTGCATTAAAGGATTATGAAGTATAATATCTATTATCGCTATCAACGTATTACTTTGAAGTGTATGATTAATTTTTAGATTGATTGTTGACGCAGATGTAGGGTAAAATAAGAATTTTGGAATATGTGCGTAGAATAAATACCCTAAAAATTATTTTAGCAGATTTTCTCATATATAGAAAAAGGCGCTATTGTGCTCATGTCCGTCTGTCTGTCCGTGATTTCACGTTTTCGTCGACGAGAAAATGCGCTCTCTGTCACTCACTGCAGTGAGTACTGAGTTATATTTTTATGCTAGTGATAAAGTGTGATCATTGTTCGGAGTAGGGGAATTGGGGATAATGCATCTACATCAGTTTGCCTTAATGTAATGCGTAACGTCATCAGTATCCATGAATAGGTATTCCTGCGAATCTTGATAGTGAATGATGGAAATCGTATATGGTTATTATATTTTGGAGGCTGAAAAGCCCGCAAATGTCGTGCTATGGTATCGACTGACGTGAATTGCATTGCAACGGTTACGGTTCAGCATGTTACTATTTTTAAGAGCAAAGGGGTTGAGTGCAGTGACAGGTAAATGTTAGTTCTATGAAAGTCCAAAAGGTTGATTCTGATGTCCGTTGTTGGTTGACAATAAGTCTCCAGTCTCGTTTTTGTGAGTCAATAACAGCCAAAGGTACTATATATTATACTATATACTATACTATATATACTATACTATACTATACTGTACTATACTATACTATACTATACTATATTATACTATACTATACTACACTATTCTATACTAAACTATACTATACTATACTATACTATACTATACTATACTATATACTATATACTATACTATACTATACTATACTACACTATTCTATAATTTACTATACTATATTATATGATTAATTTTTAATGAACTTCATATTCTTTTAATATCTAGTAAGGCATGAAGGAACGCCAGCGCTCTGAAGAGCCCTCATGATCACATCGTTCGAAAATTACGTCGAAAATTACGTTCGAAAATCGAAAATTACGTCTCTTGCTATCAAGAGACGTAATTTTGCTATCTTGCTATCGGAGGATAGCAAGAGACGTAATTTTCGATTTTCGAACGTAATTTTCGACGTAATTTTCCACACATATATCAGACGTTAACCCTCTACCGCCCCGTGTCACTGTCCGGGAACATAACTTTTACATTGAAACATAACTTTTTACATTGGATGGATGCACGAGGGCTGCAAGGCCTTCCTTGTAAGTTCAGCGCTGGGCGACATCCAAGACACTCGGCTCTGAACGATGTGATCAGGAGGGCTCTTCAGAGCGCTGGCGTTCCTTCATGCCTTACTAGATAGGAGATGGACTCTGACTGTGGCCGAGTTAACATAGCCTAGCTCCTGGTAAAACGTAAATACGATCTCTGTGGTTTAGATATGCAAAAGCCTAATCAGAACGGCTTTCAAGCTCCAGGACCTCCTGGAAGCTTAGAAAGTAATGCAGGAAATCTAACTGAATCTCAAATGGAACACTTTGTAAACACAGGTGATGACTGGGCTGAAAATCAAATGTGTGAAGAAGTGAATTCTGAAAGACCAAAGAGGAAAGCAACAGAAGATATGACCCCTGGTACTCAGCAGAAAAGAACCCATCAATCTAACAATGAAAGTGATCTAGTGAGAGAAATATTCCTATTCAGAAAAACAAATTGATTAACATCGAGACTGAGAGAACCAATAGTAATAACAGTGGAAACAATCGATTGCCAGAAAAAATTGATAAAGCCAAAAGACAATCCACAGTGCATGGAACTGCAGAAGACAGAAATGACAACAGTGTTGTCCTGATCCGGCCTGCGGATGCTGCTTCCCGCAAGATGCTGACCTCCCCAGCCAAGCTCTGCTCTGCTCTTGCCACCCCACCATATTCCACTTGCAATATCAAGGATGTAAGAGTAAACTTGAGGAAGAATCTGATTGCCATTGAGATGGAGAACCCCAAAGATATTGACAAGATTCTGCCAATTACAACACTAGGGCCTTGGAATGTCCAATGCTATCGACCCAACCAAGCAAGATATCTGTATGGAGTCATCTCTCCAGTGGAAGTTGATGCGGATATGGAAACACTAAAAGCATGTTTGAAAGTTGAAGGACCAGCGGAAGTGGTCCGTATAGAAAGACTACAGCGGCAGCAAGAACGCATCAGACTCCCATCAACATCTCTACGCGTGGTCTTTGCTGGAGAAGCTCTACCGTCCCATGTTAAGTTTGGCCCCATCAGGTATCAAGTCCGTCCATATGTATTTCCACCACTCCAGTGCTTTCGCTGTCAGAAACCTGGGCATTCAGCTCAGGGATGCCGTGGGCCTGAACGTTGCCTGGTATGTGCTGGACCTCACCATGTAAGTAGCTGTACAAGTAGTGAGATCAAGTGCGCAAACTGTGGTCAGGCTCACAAAGCAAACTCAAAGCACTGCCCTAAGCTGTCCTCCCAAAGTAACTTGAGACAACCTATAGGCACCACACTGCAGCCTCCCCTTCAAAATCAAGTAGACCAAGAAGCTAGTTTTGCAAGCCCATCAGCTTGGAGGAAAGAGGCAGTGGTGTCAGCTGCTGAATCTCAGGTGACAACAGGCACCTGGAGTGCTGCAGTCTGTACACCTGGACCGGGATGGCACAACAGCCGTACAACAGCTGAAGTACATCAAAGCCAAGGGAGTCCTGGCACTCGTCTGCAGTCCTCTGCTGCAGCTGGAGCTCCAAAATGTCACTGTAGATGCGGCCCTGGGGATGCACTACTGAGTGGGCAGACTGCCCCAACTGCACAGTTCCTTAACAAGTTAGGTGGTGTCCTCCATGATCTGCTCTCAATCAACCTATCACTTGAACCTGAAAGTAAACGAAAATCAGTAATAGCTGATGCAATAGCTAAGCACTTTGACATACCTGAGGAAGCTTTGACATGGGCCATACCAACGTGCTCCCAAGCACAACCAGAAGATAATGAAAGAGATTCCTTCCCTTCTCTGACCTCTCCAAGTGTGGAGGCTGTGTGCTCTGAAGATGATCTAGCAGTTGCCCTTGGAGTCCAAAACTTTGAACTAATACAGTCAACAGACTCATCTGACATGGACTTAACAGCTCCCTACAATGGTTCCCAGAAAGACAAGTTGTTGGCACCACCAAGGATCAGTGTAAAGAAGAAAGAAGCAGGCAGGAAGAAGAACCCAAAAGGAGGCATGGTTGGATTGCCTACAACAGCACGGGCTTCTAGCAGATCATCACAAAATCGACAGCGTATAACCAAAAGCAAGTAACTCATGGCACCAATCATCCCACAATTTTCCATCATAGTGCTGAATTGCAATAGCTTATACACCCACCTGGCTGAAGTCAAACTGTTACTATACACGCAGAAACCCAGTGTTTTATGTCTCACCGAAACTTGGGCAACTGACAAGTACTTGCCTAACTTCCTGGGATACTCCTCTTATTGGTGCAACAGAGACGGTAGAGGTGGAGGCCTTTGCATGCTGGTACGCAGTTCTTTGTGCTTTCAGCGCTGCATGCTGCTTCCCTACCCAGCTGGTATCCTGGAGGTACAGGCAATCAGTCTCACCCTTAGCAATACCACAGCCTTATCCATCTTGAATATATACAACCCAAATGGTTCTGTTACTTATCAGGAGCTGAGTTCTTACACCCAGCAGCTTCAGTCACCATATATGGTGGTTGGAGATTTTAATGCTCACTCTCCTATCCTGTCTTCCCAAACAAATTTGTCAGATGCTACTGGACGCGCTCTAGAAGAACTATTACTGTCTGAACCTCTAACCCTAATCAACCCTGTTGACTTCCACACTTACATAGATCGTCGCACTGGTGGCCCAGGCTGCCTGGATCTGGTGTTGGTCACCTCAGNATGGCATCCAAACCCTCATTTATGCTGATGATATCACAGTAGCATGCCGCGCAGAAACCATGCAGGCAGCAAAACTGAAAATGACAAATTATTTGAATATTCTTAGAGATTATTTCAAGTGCTGGGGCTTGGTGGTTAACCCAAATAAAACTGTTTTTCAATATTACTCCAGCAAATGCAAACAAATCCCAGTCATGCGTTACAATGGAGAGATCATCAACTACAAAGCACAACACAAAGTTCTTGGAATGATCTTCGATGCGCCTCGCTTATGTTGGGGACCACATATCACCAGCCTGAAATATGACATCATCCGCAGAATGGACCTCCTTAAACATATGGCATCCCCAAACTGGGGCTCATCAAGGAGTTTCCTCAGGACATTTTACTGTGCCTACATTCGAGCAAAGCTTGACTATGGATCAACCTTGTATCAGACTGCCTCAAACACAATGCTTGCTAAGTTGGATACTCTGCAAAACGCCTGCTTGCGTCTAATTCTGGGCGCACGACGAACAACACCCATTGTCTCTCTCCAAGCCGAAGCGCATATACCAGCCCTGTCTCTCCGCCGACAGACACTTGGGGCTCAGCTGGCACTTAACCTGAGCTACAGACCAGCGGGTGACCAGAGTGCCTCATTAATGATGCTCCCCTCTGCAGGGACTCATTCCGCACTTGACACAGCTGCTACTAACCTCCGTTCATTTGTTGTTTGTCAACGCATGCCGGTGCCTGCTGTTGACCCAGTACCCCCTTGGGAATCAATTGCTGACTACATCCGGGACAGCATGGAACCAACATTGGTCGTGAGTCCTTTGGTGCAATTTGGGACTATCATGGGCGAGAATTTCCCTGGTTTTCATGTCATCTACTGCGATGGCTCCCGCCTGCCCAGCCAGGAATCCAGTGCTTGTGGCATTTATATACCTTCACAAGATAGAGCCATCTCTTGGCGTCTGCACCCGGGGAGCAGTGTGTTGACCGCTGAGCTCACCGCCATATACCATTCACTAGTTATCGTTGAATGTGACTCACATCCCAACTGGGTCATTTGCTCTGACTCTTGCTCAGCTCTGCTTCTCCTGTAGACACAAAAGGGCTTCCACAGCAGGCGCTCATTAGTGGCCTACCGAATCCGGGAGAAGCTCAGGAGACTTAATGCAAATAGACAAGTTATACTACAATGGGTGAAGGCCCATGCTGGAATTCGTGGAAATGAACTGGCTGACAGAGCGGCCAAGTTGGGACATGAGCTGAATCATAGCTCGCTCCATCCAGTAGAGTACACCGATAGAAGATACTGGCTGAACAGACAATTCCTTGCGCGTTGGCAGGCCAACTGGCGCCAGTATGTTGCAGATACAGGGAAGGGTCGCCATCTGTTTACTCTCCGCAATGATTTACTCCCTGTCCCCTGGCTGCACACAAGATCTAGACGTGTCTCAGTTGTACTGGCTCGCTTTCGGCTGGGACATGTGGGTGTGAATGCATACATGCATCGCTTCTCCATGTCAGACTCCCCCTTGTGCACCACCTGCAACCAGGCTGAAACAATCGAGCATCTTTTACTCGAGTGCAGTCGATACAGTGCAGCACGACGGAGACTGAAGCACGCCCTCTCTGGCTTGGAAATCCAGACTCTGACCACACGAATATTACTGGGAGGAGGAGACTATCAAAAACAAACACAGCACCTCATAATTAAAGCAGTTGCAGAATTTCTCACAAGCACTGGTCGTTTGGAAATGCTGTGAAAAGACCATTTGTTGGGGGCAACCTTGAAAGCAGGGAAACAGCAAGCATCATCCAGGCCATTTGGAAGTAGTTGCTGTTCCACCTGCAAGCCAATGAAACTTGACTGCTGCTGAGGAAGAGACCCGCAAGAAAGCCATCAACACTGCCATGTCCAGATGTGACAGTTGGCCTGCAGGAGGTCATCTACACATCTCAAACAAAGCTAACAACAAATTCGTGTGAAGATTTGTAAGCGTTTTGTGTGCCGTGATACCCAGATGAGCTGCCTCTTTAATTTCTGAGCTGCTTGATGATTTTATTCCCGATGTTTTATGTTACTGATCTCTCTCTGAATCTGATCACTGACACTTGGTGGGAAAGAACATTTTTTGTTAGGTAGGTACCCTCCCTCCGGCCTCCCTGTTCCAAGTTCATTTTGAATCCTATAAGTAGACTAGTGGGTATCTTTGAACTTTGAAGCCAGCACTATCATACATAAAAAATATCAAAATATTGAGTAGGCTTAGTCTCTTAGATGAGGTAATTAAAATTGAACTTATTGTAAAAAATCTCTGGTTTACCACTGCTTTTTTCTACAGCCATTGCTATGAATCCTTACTATCTGGCATATTGGTAGAATTTTCCAAAAAATTGCAGATAGAAATAATTATTCTGTCCGTGATTTTTGAAAATTGCGTGCCAAAATTATCAGTCTCTCTTTATTTCAACCAATTAATGAAGCAAGGGCAGTTAAAAATTAAAACTGCCAAAATTAACCACAAATTCCACAAGCATTTTTGTCTTGTTCAGATTTCAGGCATTGTTTTGACACAATTTTCTGATATGGCATTGCTTATTGATATTGAAGTCCAATAAAAAATCATTAAAAATGTAAAAATTAGGGTACCTAAACACACCATATTCTGACACGGGGTAATTCCGACACGGCGACACCTCTCAACTTTTTCCTTTATATTAAGCTTGGTCTTAGTTCCACGCATGTGTAGATGGTTGAAATAGTGACGCCATAGGGTAAACCGTAAACGCGGTATATTCCGACACATTAAGGATGCATTGAGAAATGAAAAACTATAAAAAAAAAGGTATGTGTTGCTCGAGTTCTGTTTGCTTTACGTGACTCTCAAAACACCGCACGACGCATCAGCAACGATGAAACGTCACAAAATGTTACCATATTTATTTAAAAGCCTTTAGAAAATTAGAATGAAAACCTACCAAATCCCTATATTCCAACACTGTGTGTGACTATATTCGGGATGTGGCAAGACGTATTCCGACCGCGCTTCAAATTGTACTAATACGTAATTCCGACATCCACGTGTTCGAATTTCGATCGCTGTGTGAGCTGTATCCAGGGCGCAGAGGGTGGATGCAGCGTTGCCAACTTGCCAATATATGGGTTTTTAAGCCCTAAGTGTCGCCGCGTAATTTTAAGATGCGTCGCCAGGTAATTTTTAATAAAAAGCCATTTACGCTGAGTAATGAAAAACTATTTACAAGCCACGTACTTATTTACAAGGTTGCATGCATGTGTTACCCCAAATAACTAATTTTACCCTAAAAACAGCCCGATTATACATCAAGTGTCAACTGAACATGTGATAATGCAGTCTGACCGCTCTAATGTGACCGCAACTATGTAATCGTAAGCTTGTTTACATTTTTTTGCGGGAACTCATCACAACTGATTTCCGGACAAACTTCACTGCATCCTGATCCATCCAACATATCGGAAACCTTACTTTTTTTTAATAGTTGGCCAAAGACTGACAAATATATTAAATGCAAGAATTTCAATCTAAATGTGTCAACAAGATCTTCTGAAGGCATAAATTTTGCTACTGAAGCGTCACCAAAGATCTTGCAATATTCATCCACTCTCTGCACAGTGGCGTGCTGTATTGGAATACGACATGGCTTTGAATTAGAACACTATTGAATATTGAGCACTACTTAATTAGGCTTTTAATTAACAGTTATTAAGCTTTTAATTAAGAAAATTTTAATTTTTGCACACAGCTTGGAACGAGCTGTGTGTGTCTAATTTCAAGCTGTGTCGGAATTAGTTTTTATGTCTCTAAAACCGTCTCTTAACTTAGTCATCTATTAATTTATTTACCACTTGAAATCAGCAAATACAAGTATACTTGAAGGATTCATAATATATTCACAGACTTATTTAGAAGTCTCAAACCATAATATTCTTTGCGCACAAACAATTGATCACTATTTGGTAGAGCAAGGTCAACTATCAACTTTGACACATTTTTTGATGTTCTCACTGGGTGACGCTCACTGGCTTTCTTTGGATCTCAACCTTTTCCTGCCAGACGGCCCAAACCTAGTGTTTTGGCAATAGTATGGCGCGCAAAAGTATGACATCACTATTTCAACCATCAACAAATGCGTGGAACTAAAACAAAGCTTAATATAAAGAAAAAATGTGAGAAGTGTCAGAATTACCCACGATGTCAGAATATACCGCGTTTACCCTAGTTGACCTTGCTTTACTAAATAGTGATAAACTGTTTGTGTAGAAAGAATATTATGGTTCGAGCCTTTTAAATGAGTCCGTGAATATATTAGGAATCCTTTAAGTATACTTGTATTTGCTGATTTTAAGTGGTAAATAAATTAATAGATGATTGATTTAAGAGACAGTTTTAGACACATAAAAACTAATTAAAACACAGGATGTTTGAATTACTACGCACAGGGTGTCGTTTACTGTCGTATTCCGACACAGTTCACACAGGGTGTCGGAATTACAGATTACGATTTTGAACCGATGTCGGAATTAGTCTCAGAATATGCCGCATTTAGTCGCACACAGTGTTGGAATTCAGTGATTTTGTAGATTTGAATTCTAAATGATTTTAAATAAATATGGCAACAGTTTGTGATGTTTTATCATTGCTAGCGCATAGTGCGGTGTTTTGAGTGACATAAACCAATCAGAACTTGTGTTGCGCATACCGTGATCTATTTATAGCCATTTATTTCTTGCTATGTCCTTAAGGTGTTGGAATATGATGCGTTTACCCTACATATTTTTGCCCACCTATATTGAAACAATCAGCCCAATATTCCAAATAGAACAGGAATTCTTTAATTTGAACTTGATTTGGTCTTTTTAGCGCATTTTCTCATTTATGGAAAAAATGCACTATTGTGCTCGCCATGTCTGTCTGTCTGTCTGTCCGTCCATCTGTCCGTGACCTCAAGTTTTTGTCGACGAGAAAATGTGCTCTCTGTCACTCACTGTAGTGAGTACTGAGTTTTGCCAGAAATTGCCACAGCCTTGAAAAAATTCCAAATAGAAGAAAATTTAAATTCATTGAGTAGTCAGAGTAGACATGTTTATAGAAGTCCAAATCTCATGGACATCTAGTCATCAATGCATAGAAGTGAACCTGCTAAACCAGAGATTTTTTAGAAGTAGTTAGGTAATTTATAATTTCTGCACTTGCTATTCAAAATAAAGTAATATATAATATCCAGTTAAAAGTATAGTGATTTCTGCACTTGCTATTCAAAATAAAGTAATATATAATATCCAGTTAAAAGTATAGTAATTTCTGCANTAGAAATAAGGTTCCCCTGGAAATAAATATTAGAAATAAGGTTCCCCTGGAAATAAATATTAGAAATAAGGTTCCCCTGGAAATAACTTAGAAATATGGTTCCCCTTGAAATAAATATTAGAAATATTTATTTTGATTAATTTCAAGGAAAAATATTTCAAAATTAATATTTTGAAATATTAATTTCAAAATTTAATTCATTTATTTTTCTTTATTTTGATAAATCAGGCAGGCCGGATTTTAAAACTTGGTCATGCGTGATGTTATTAAAGTTATTATAAAGTTATTATTATGTTATTAAAGTTATCTAGCAATGAAACCTACAGAATGTAAATCCCAAAAACTCTTTTATAAGTATTTAGAATTCGTCTTATTAAAGTATTTTGAATTCTTAACTTGATAGATAGATAAGATTGATAATTTTCAAAAATATGATGCTAAATTTAATTATCTATTATGAATATCAGAAACCTTATGCCAAAGGTTTCACAATTTATAAGAACAGCACATAAATAAGTAAAAATGACTTGTGGTTATTTTATTTAATTTTAATGCTTAAATTCTGTTGAGGTTATATTGACCAATCAGTGATAGGAGAATAAAAGATTAAAAATAAATTGGTTTAACAGCTTTGTCGAAATATTTGTTAATGAAGGTAGAATTTTCATCCATGGATTCCAAGTTAAATGACAAATTAAATGTACATGGTAATTTATTGATCCAGATTATACATTAGGAATTTGTATAATTGTACAGTTATAATTCTGTTGCAATTGCCTCTTTTTTTACAGTTAAGAAACTGCATATTTTTTTCCTTAATTTAATAAAATATTTAGTGCAACCGATCATTTTTGCCAAAATATTTGCAAAAATCTAAAAATCTGCCTGTGATATTCCAGATTTGGTTGCTATTGCCGATCTCCATAGATTATATATGAATTTAAGTTATTTTCCTTACAATTTTTGAGGAAATATATATATATTTCCAATAAATATATATGGTATATAGTATATGTATACGGTATAGGGTATATGGTATACGGTATATGGTATATAGTATCCGGTATATGGTATACGGTATATGTATACGGTATATGGTATATAGTATCTGGTATATGGTANATAAATTTAAGTTATTTTCCTTACTATTTTTGAGGAAATATACTTACCACTTGAGAAATTTTCTCTATAATTTGTACCAATTTTTTATTTATGTTTCATTGAGAGAACAAATGCCAAATTTGAAATAAACTGTGATTGAAATCAGAGGACTGCAGTATGCTATTGAGCACTAAGCTGCTAGATTCAAGTCTTGTGTATGTTATTGTTTAAATCTGAAGAGAAAATGGCAATGTTGATGTATAATCTTGACTGTTGCAAATTGATTGACTCTCATTTGTGGCCTTCAAAATGGACAAAAATGCAGCATAAAAATTTCACTACAACTTAAAGGTTGGAGTTTTCCAGTCTCATGATATTTTATCACTGTTTATTAACATTATAACATTACTAACATTAATTATTTATCTTGGAGAAATTTATTTACTCCAGCCACATTCATTTCTGGAGATTTCTTGCTATTTCCTAAACTCTTCAATAATCCTCTACTGCCTGACACGAGTAACCGGATCAATATCGTCACAAGCCATATTCATAACCGATATCTGTAATAATGGAAAAACTTGTATAACTTTGATTTAACAATACTTCCCAAAAAGGATACGTTCTAGTGAGCGCAAAATGACTTGCACTGATGGTTGCCGCCACGTACGACAACTTTAAAATGTTCTCTGTTGCTTACAAACGTCCGCAGGTTGCTACACTCAATAGTTTACGTATAATTTAACTTTAACACTTTGACTCTGATTGCTTCATCTTGGACTATTATTTCACTTTGTGTACTGTTATCAAACAGGGTTGCCAGACGGTCATTTTTTCCGGACAAATTCCGTGATTTAGTTTTTCTCAATTGCATTGGCCGGCTAAAATTTATCATAGGGGTACTTTCTAATTAAATTTTAAATACTGCAAAAAGAAAATTAATGGATTTTTTAAAGCGAAACTTACAAATAAACTATTATATATTGAGTTAGCGGCCTTTTTTGGGCCTTTTTTGTTCTCGGATTTGGCCAATTTTAGGCAACCTGAATTATGTATCACTTCGGTACAGAGAGTGACATACGGTGCTAGAGGGTTAACCCAAAGAGGCTACTCTTATGACATGGGTGTTAAAAAAAAGGTTTTTGTTTCCTAATCTGACAGCACTAAACTAAAGTCTGTCAAGTTTCTACTCCTTGAAGAGAATTTTACCAAAAAAGGGGTCTATATATGCTGACGAGTAGTGTCCTGGACCAGCATTATTATATACATCTCTTTATTTTAGCTTGGTAACTAAAGAACAGTATGCCACCATGGTGGAATATGCAGAGTTTTTTAATACATTAATTCATATATAGACAAACTCTTCTGGTCTTGCTTTTAGTCATTGACTGTGCCAGCATTTGGTGGCTCTGCAGCTTCTCTAAACCAGTTTGATGATGACTATTTTGCAGGGATAGTATGGGTAACTGTTGTAGTCAAGTTATTGGATTTAGTCTTATTATTATTATATTATTAGTTATTGGCTTATTATTAGTTACAAGTTATTGGCTTACATTATATTATCTTGTAGTCAAGTTATTGGATTTAGAGGCTTATATTATATTATTAGTTATTGGCTTATTATTACGCGCTAATCAAAACTGGCACCGCGTAGATTAAGGGTAGGTTGCAAATTTTTTTTCCGCGTTAATCAAAACCGCGGTATTCAAAACCGTGCTAATCAAGGGATTGCTGTAGTATATATTGAGTTATCAGCCTTTTTGTGCCTTTTTTGTTCTTGGATTTGGCCAATTTTTGGCAACCTGAATTATGTACCACTTTGGTACAGAGAGTGACATACGGTGCTAGAGGGTTAATGCAACCCAAAGAGGCTGCTCATATGACATGGGTGTTGAAAAAAGGTTTTTGTTTCCTAATCTGACAGCACCAAACTAAAGTCTGTTAAGGGGAGTGTCTCCCCTAAAATTGAAAATGTTCACTTTTTTGGTTTTTATACTCATTTTAAAGCTGGCATTCTGCCCTATCCAATGGTACCACTGCCATCTCTGTACGTGAATTTTTACTTACATGACGGCTCTTTAAAGGGGGGCGGGTGGGGGAGTTCCTTCACTAATTAGATACATGGTAATTAGCTGCTGAGCATTTTTAATATAGTTTCTACTTGAGTTGTGCTGCAGTTATGTGCTTAGTCTCATCTTAAAGCTGACATTCTGAGCTTTTAAACGATACCACTGCGACCCATGTACGTGAATTTTTACATACACGGCTGCTCTTTAAAGGCAGGTGGGGGGTGGAGTTCCTTCACTAAATAGATACAAGGTAATTCACTCGCTAAGACTACATATATGGGAGTATCTGGCATCAAACCTTAGTCACCCTGTTTGCTTTGTACGGAGAGGTGTGTTGCAAGACGCTGCTAGCTTCCTTGAGTGGAATTAGGCTACAGAAGCCTGTAGTTTGGCCTCTATGCTACATTGAGTGACTATTTCAAGGCGCGGGGAACTTTGTCGCGCTGTCCTGAAAAGTTCAACTTTTTGTCATGGAAAACCTATCTCCTCCTATAGTTTTGAAGCTACAACAATGAGACATATATCATTCGATTTGCAAATAAAAGATCTACAAAGTTGCGTTTGTGTTTTTCTAATTTCTTTATAGTTTGGATTTATTCAGTAAAAAGTGGGGAAAAATGAAAAAATTTATAAAAATGGTCCCACACCCACAAAAATAAAAATTTCAAGAAATGCCAATGCAGTTTCATAGATATGGTCTTTACGCATCAAATGATATGTGTTTTGATGTTGTAGCTTGAAAATCCTAGGAGGAGATAGATTTCAAAGAGTACCCCCTTTTTTGACCGTTTTCTAAGAATTTCACGTTTTCTTTCATTTTTTTGAAAAATTCACATGAACAAAATGCGAGTTTTTTTCCATTTTACACATGTGTACCAAGTTTCAGAGTGATCTGTTTGTAAATAGCCGAGATAATTTTTGGGGTAGATGCTCCCCTTAAAAGTTTCTACTCCTTGAAGAGAATTTTAACAAAAGGGGGCTATATATGGAGACAAGTAGCATCCTGGACCAGCATTATTATTTACATCTCATTGTTTTAGCTTGGTAACTAAAGAACAGCATGCCACCATGCTGGAATATGCTGAGTTTTAAGGGGATTGTTAACCCCCCAAAAAAAACTTTTTTATTTGTGGATACATCATTTTAAAACTTGGTGCAAATATGTAAAACATAAATAACAACTTTTGTTAGTGTGAATTTTTCGAAAAAATGAAAGAACTTGAAATTCTTAGGAAATGGTCAAATAGAGGGGGTACTGTAAAAATCTATCTCCTCCTAGGATTTTCAAGCTAAAACGTCGAGACACTTGTCTTGAGACATTCAACTTGTAACAATATTACATAGTGGCTCTAGAGCCCTGATTTTTGTTTCAATTTTCTTAATTTTGATTTTTTTCACATTTTCAATTTTTTCACTAGCAATTGGAAATTTTTTCACATTTTCACCTGCAGCTTCTCTAAACCAGTTTGATGATGACTATTTTGCAGTGATAGTATGGGTGACTGTTGTAGTCAAGTTATTGGATTTAGAGGCTTATTATTATTATACTATTAGTTATTGGCTTATTATTAGTTACAAGTTATTAGTTACAAGTTATTGGCTTATTATATTATATTATCTTGTAGTCAATTTATTGGATTTAAAGGCTTATTATTAGGTATATTATTATTTATTGATATGGCTCCTGTATCACTTTTGTTGGTTGTTGGGTTTTATTGTGGCAGTGAAAGTATAAAAGTAGGGAATGTTTGTCAAATATTGCTCAACATGAGCACCTAACAGGCCTCCAATTTGAGTAAGTTGAACTTGACTTTGCACTGTGCAGCCCTCAGGTCTAACTTTGGGCAGCCCTCAGGTCTAACTTTGGGCAGCCCTCAGGTCTAACTTAACCTTGCACTGTGCTGCCCTCAGGGGCCATACGTTCAAAACTCGCTAAGTGAACATAAGTACTTACGCTCTATTTTCTTGTCTATGATTAAGTGAACATAAGTACTTACGCTCTATTTTCTTGTCTATGATTAAGTGAACGTAAGTACTTACGCTCTATTTTCTTGTCTATGATTAAGTGAACGTAAGTACTTACGCACTATTTTCTTGTCTATGATTAAGTGAACGTAAGTACTTACGCACTATTTTCTTGTCTATGATTAAGTGAACGTAAGTACTTACGCTCTATTTTCTTGTCTATGATTAAGTGAACGTAAGTA
>NW_025940575.1:0-27733 GCF_000764305.2 Hyalella azteca
AGTTCATCACTGATCAGTAATCAATCGAGGATCATCACTCTCTTGCTCATATTGCACTAAGTACTTTTGTTAAATGATAACAATTAAATTGGGGTTATTTTATCAAGCGGTAAACTTGCGGTTCCAAAAATGGCGGGAAACCTCTAGTCGCGCCACTCTTATGGTAATCTATATAATCCATGCCTACGTTGGAGGAAATTCAAACTTCAGAGGTGGAACTTAATGCAGTAAATTTGCAGTAAGTCAGAAAATACCAGAAAAATACCAGATTTAGGCAAATATACCAGATCTAAAATGTTCATACCAGACACCGTCTGGAAATACCAGATTTGTGAAATCTGGTATAGAAATATACCATCTGGCAACGCTGCGTGAGCCCCACAGCAAGCAGTGGAAGCCATGGCTAGGCTCCCCTTTATTTTGCCAACTTCGGCTCGTTCGGCGCCATATTTGGGGGGTTTGAGGTTAGCCGAGTTAGACTACCGAGTCGGACTCTTTGGTACATTAGCATCTGCACAAGCGCACGCGATACGACGGTATTCCGACTTATTGGAACACGATACCCATCACTACCTGATAGTTGACATATTACACATTTGAAATACCTAATGAACTAAATGAGTAGTCTCGCTCAACGCTGAGCACTTGCAAGCGATCTGATCGTTGAGCTGCAGCCGAAGCGTCGACTACCTTCTCCAACGGCGGCTAGCGAGCAACTGTTCTCCAGTGCTGCTCTGCTGCTGCGCTGCTGCCCAGTGTTACCAGGTTTTTTCTCGGCGAGAATACCAGATTGCCTAGCTCAAAATACCAGAAATTCTATTGTTCAGAAACAGACTATTACCTCCAAATTTAATTAAGTTATTCGTCAGAAACGTTGGTTATAAGAAGAAAAATATTCATCATATGTACTGTGCATTTATCTAGCTTGACGATAATTAGCCGAATTGAACACGTTATATTTTTACCCTCTGTTTGGAACATTTTGATACTTTTCTTTTCCTTGTGTTTGATTACATTGTCACTTTTTCCTTTTTTATCACAGTGTCGCCCTTCGCCCTTCTCTCTCTTCGCTCAACATGAGCAAGCCACGGAAGCAGGTCATCTTCCTTTTGCTTATTTTCGTACATGCTTGCATATTGCATTTATCTAACATTTCGGGTTTGATCACTTGTTGCGGCTGAGCAGATAGCTCTTGATCCGAATAACGGACTTCAGTACCATTGTTTAAATTTTATTTTGTTGCTTGTTTTTCACATAGGTGACTTGTGAAAAAACTCGCTCCACAAATGCATTTGGAGACAGGTCAAAGTAGACAAATGTTGCAGTAGGTAGCCAGTTCTATGAATGAATGATGATTTTGAAGATCAATGAAATATTGAATGGCACCCTAGAATTCAAGTGGCACTGAAACAAGTGGCACTCTAGAATTCAAAACCACCAAACAAAAATCGTGGAACTTGCGTCGCAGAGATCAGTTCAACAACCTCACTCGTCCTAGGTCATATCATCACTGATCAGTAATCAATCAATGATCATCACTTCGTGCTTATATTGCACTAATCACTTATGTTAAATGTTAACAATTAGATTGGGGTTATTTCATCAAGCGGTAAACTTGCGGTTCCAAAAATGGCGGGAAACCTCTAGTCGCGCCGCTCTGAAGGTAATCTATATAATCCACGCCAACGCTGGAGGAATTTCAAACTTCAGAGGTGGAACTTAATGCAGTAAATTTGCAGTAAGTCAGAAAATACCAGATTTAGGCAAATATACCAGATCTGACATATTCATACCAGACACCTTCTCAAAATACCAGATTTGCGAAATCTGGTATAGAAATATACCATCTGGCAAGGCTGGTGCTGCCAGCGACTATTTTTTCGAAAAACCTAGATTATACCTCCGAAAAAAACCTAGAATTGAATGAAAAAACCTAGATTAATCCTAACATGTAATTCATAGTAATAAATCCTCGTTGTTCACATAGGAATGAGCATGGATATATAGGGATGAACATAAATTACAATTTAACATACTTCCAATTTTTTTGAACAGTTACTTAACATATTACAATTATCATTCATCCTCATCCCCCGCGTAAACAACAGCTTTATCAGCATGTCTTGCATCCACTAATATACTTTCATATCTCCTGTATATGGCTGTTTTCTCCTGTAAATGGCTCCTGTAACTGACCATGTTTCGTCCACGTTTGTTTAGCGAGGATTCGGTCTCGGGTTGTTGTGGCTTTCAAAGAGTTTGTGTTTGAAGTCTTCACGCTATTGGTTTGAGAGAAAATTCTCTCGACGCAGGCTGATGAATGCGGAAGAACTGACAAATTTGCAATAAATTTTGATAAAATTTCAAATTTGAGTTGGCCAAGACTATCTTTTACGAATCTAGGGCTATGCCAAAATTCCGGAAGCTGACAGTTCTGCCGTTCTCTGTGAGGTGTAACTCCTTGGTTACTTTGAAGCTTCGGTATTCATCGTCAAGATCATTTAATTTATCTAGAGGCTCCAGGTTTTTGAACTGTGCCGCTAATGTTGCGATGGAAAAAGGTGCATAATTGGCTGACAAAGCTTGTGGGTTTAAAATGTAAAGTTGTGCAATAATGCTTCTATCAGCAAATGAAAATCTGTGTTTGATTTGTACACACAATGCTACCAAGAAGTTCAAACAGTATTTTCTGAATTTTCCGAGAATGTCATCATTACAGCCAGCGCGCTAGGGGCTCTTGCTCCAACACTGCCATTGTTCTACCACTAAGCAATATATCTTCAAGAGGTTTGAATGGTTTGTTATAGCTTGGATCTACATCACATAGTTTTGATTTTGTCAAACATTCTTCATTAATGAAAGAGCTTAATATATTTTTATATTCAGCAGATACCATCGAGAGAAGGGCATACAACCTAAAATGTTCAGATTGACATTCCAAGTTGAGTGCATTAACTTTCTTCAGAACATATTAAACAAAACATAGCATATGTTTCGTGTCGCGACTAATTAGTTAATCATAAATTTTACGAGCTCCACAAAATTGATCGGTTTTTGCCTGCGACTCAAAGTAAAGAATCAAATCATCCCACTGCTCCAAAACAACTGAAATTACATGTTCTCTCGACTGGGTAGTGAACTGAACTGCCTCTTATTTTTTAAAGACACGCACGCGAACTGTACGAGTTCTGCACGAACTTGTACGAACATGTATTAGAAATGAAAGCAAGTAGTATTTCCACTTTCTTGACAATAATTATTTATTGATTTTTGCTTTCAGTGTATCATTCTCAAAAAAACTTAGATTTAGATAAGTTTGCAAATTTAAAACCTAGAAGCCTAGCTGGAAGCTCAAAAACCTAGATCTGAGTTTATAAACCTAGCGCTGGCAGCACTGCAGTGTGCAGTGAGTGTTCACAGTCCAATCTTCAATGACTTGACTTCAATCTTTTATAGTACCCTTGCGCCGACTAGCGGTCGTTCTGGTAGTGGTCGAGCACGTGTGCAGTCGAGGGCGAAAGCTTATCTTCAAACTAACAAGTTTTAGTAGTGCTTTCTGCTTTGGGAACCGGTTGCCTGGCTGTTCACGAACAGATTATTTTGTACGGTTAATAGTGGTATGGCGTATATTTTGATGTTCTAAACCTGTTTTTCGAGTGTTTACCTTTCACTAAAATTTCGTTAAACGAATGACTCTTCCCTAAACTTTATTTTATCTGGAATCTAAATATTTACTCAAATAAAGCTAAGAAGTATTTACGTTTTTACCAGACATTTCGGGCACCATGGCCAGGCTCTTACGACCAGCGTAAGAAAGAGGCCAAATTTTCCCAACAGTGGTAGATAAGTTGTGCCCGCTGCGAGTTCTTCCATATTATTCCTGCATCTGCATTGGAAAGTAGATCACGTTAAAAGGAAGTATCATATATAGGCCCCTTTCACACAGGTTAGTAAATACTGCCAGCGTCCGACAGTATTTACCGCCGAACCTTAGCGGACATACGAAATGTGCAATGCTGTTCACACACGACTGCTTTTACCGCGGCGTAGAACTTGACGCCAGACGCCAGCGCGTGTCGCGCTAAAACTGCGGTGATAGATTTGCCGCGACAGTTTAGCTTGCTATGGTATTCAATGTTATCTTTCACACTGGGCGGTTTTTGACGCCACATCCTAGCAGACAGTGGTGCCGTATTTTAGGTACATAATAAACAGCACTGCATGACATAGATTATAGCATAATATTATTACATAAATATCGGTACATAAATAATGTTACATAAACATAAAGATATACATTGATAAATATATATATCCTTGAAGTGATAGAGATATATTTCATATAAGATATATTTTCCATAAAATATATAGGTATTTCCATCGAGATGTTTTTACATTATTCTCACGTAGAGATAGATTTAAATATAGAAATATCGTTACATAAACATAGAGATGGACTGATGAAGCATAAAGCACTGCAAGACTGATAGATCCCAGCTGTAAAAAGCGCCTCGTGTGAGAGATTGCGCGGTAAATACTGCCGCGGCATTTTTGACGCGCGCAGTATCTACTGCCCTGTGTGAAAGGGGCTTATATTTCACGAAATATTCTAGAAGAATAACATAATTTGACGTTGAGCGTGAAGACGCAACTTACGTGGATCCCGCGAAATGAAAAATTTGAATAGTTCATTCTGAGATCATAAATCCGGATTACATTCTCGTTTCTCTACTCTATCGTTTGTCGAAGGCTAGAGGAAAGTTCAGTTTAACTTTGAACTTTGAGTCATTTCCGTAAGAGAAAATACTAAATATTTTTTAATCCAAATTGAGCAAGGCGTTCTGATCGACACGCCATAATAGGATTTACAAGTTTATTTTGAATCGGTATTTTTGCGAAGCATATTTAACTTTATGGTCTTTGAATTATTGGTATCGCTTCACGTGAGCCGTTCAAATAGTTCATCTTAAAACATTGACCGGATTTAGATACAGCAGTTCGGATGTCGCTGTCTCCAGTGCAATTTCTATCACTTTACGGTCGTCAATTCTTGCTGTTATTTTAATCTTTCACATACTGCCGAAACTGTACAGTCGTATAAGCTTTCGTGGAGAGTTCGCCGCGCAGAGAGGTTCAGTTACTTCAGTAGCGTGTGCGCATTGACAAAGAGTTGAAGATTTGTAACTGAAATTTATCGCGTTCTCACCGATGTTTCCTTTGACTGTACTTTCCTCGCAAGTCGCAAGCTGAAGACCAGCACGCACATCTGTGTTGATCGTCAAATGCTGACGGGCATTTAGAGATAGATAAGTTAAATGATATGCTAAAGAGAAATATAATTCATGCGAGACGGCTTGCTTGATTAGGTAAAGGTTGCATGCCAGCGAAATTACCCAGTCCCCATTAGTAATGAAAAGAGTCTATAAGCTTGAGTCTTCAATTAATCCACATAAAAAATAAAAACAAAGTTTCTCAATGGATGAACTACGTGCCAGCAGCTCGATCGTCCATATAATCGTCCATAATTAATAATTATGCGCTATTCACNGTCGTTAGAAGCCGTCGAGTGAGGTCTGTGAAGATGGATAGTGTGATCACCTTCAACAACTCGAGTCTGTACGTCTTTTTTATACTCCATATTCTAGCCCTTGAAAATACAGCGTCGGGAACAACTAAACCCTGACTAATAAGGTCTTCTTTCCGTTTCAAAATACTCGTTTCTCTCTTCATTTTGTTGGAGTAACCATCATGGAAAACATTATACTTTACTTCATATTTTTGGAATATTTCAAAGAATAATTTAATATCGTCTGGAATCCACTTTGTTGGATTCCTCTTATAAACTTTATCGTTCAAACAAGCCATGATTCACGTTACCCAAGATACTTCACAGGAGCGGCACCGCTGCTCTCACCATGGCTGCATCAGCGCTACTAGCCACTTCTCCAGCCAAGATATCAACACATCGTTGTCTCTCTCGGCCGCGCCTCGGGCACTTGCCGGCGCATGCCTCTGAAGCGGCTGAACCCCTATACACGAGGCTAATAGCGTGGACGGTTCAAGCGCCGGATCAACTAGCGGCTAGTACTATCCCTGTGTACAGGCACCTTATCTGACTCGCGAGTCCGGCTAGCTAACTCCGACTATCGGATCTGATCTGGCGATATTTCTCATACACCTACGTACATTGCTCGCAGTGCCCAGTCGCGCTGCTGCCATCGTTTTGAGTGAGCTCGGGGGGGGGGGGTTGAAAAAGCAACGGAGGAAGCGATCTGTGTGGTCGAAAGGATGGCTTGTCAATCGACAAAGATTCAGCCATATAAATTTGCTAAATTTCATTCGCGGCGATAGTCGAAACGACTATTGAAACTATTTAAGGATGTCTGCAGAAACTTCAATGTCCTATTGGACAAAGTCAAACCCGTCATAGCAAAACGAGACACTGTACTTCGGAAAGCTATAACAGCGGAGGAACGGCTAATTGCTACTCTACGTTTTTCAGCCACCGGACGGTCGTTCGATGACCTGAAGTTCTCCACCATAATATCACCACTAAGTTGGGGTGTACGTATCGTCTGATGACGCACCACATCGGGTGCTCTCGCGAATCTTTCTCATTCTTTCCTGAATGATGCTCGAATATTATCCACTTTTTTCTTAACAAAGTTAAAGTCTGCATTGACTACTTTTTACTTTTCCAACGAGATGTTCCCATGCTTTATTTTTGATTTGTTGGAATATTTCGAGCAACGAACCTTCCAAAGGCACGGTAAATTGCGGTCCTCTTCTATGAACTTTGTTAAAAAGTCGGGGCTCCTGTATAGTCTGGAGTCCGCCGATCTGCATATATCCTTCCAGATTGACGTCTGCATAGCAACTGAACTCGACCGACTGGCTGACTGGCCCGGGAGCGCAGCCGTGGGTAACAAAATTGACTCGTAAACAGGCCCTGGGCCCAACGCAAACCATCAGCATGCAATATCTACACATAGCCTCAGATCAATGAGCTGTGGGTAACTCCGGCTAACAGTAAATCCACTTTGCACAACACAGCTACTGCTTCACAGCGCCGGAGCACAACTGGCCGGAGCGCAACAGGCCCTACCGCAACAGGCGGCGCAGGTTAGGTTAGGTTGCGTTAGGAGTAGCTGTTGCGGTAGGGCCTGTTGCGCCCCGGCCAGTTGTGCTCCGGCCTGTGACTGAACGGCGCTGTTGTGGTAGACGCTTTGTGTCAAAAGTCGTGAAGATGCCCGGCTGCGTTACGCTCGGGAAGGTATATGAATCGCACTGTGGACTTGGGCTATGCTGACCTCGAGCTATCCACCCGACTGGCTTAAGGCGATGAGTCACGTAAACAAACGCAACTTTCCACAAAATAAAATCCTTGAGGCGTTTTGATGACACCTAGCGTTGGTTTTTTTAATTAATCCTGTTAACTTGGGTGAAAGACTGGTCCAACACCTTCAGGATGAACTTTCAGAACGAATTTTTATAGGTTTTCCATGCATAAATATTCATATCAACACCGATATTGACCAGACTAAACACGAAGCTACAGGGTGACACAAAAAAAACAGAGCTCACTAAAAGTCTTATAACTCCTGAAATTTTATTCAGTTTGAAACAAAAATTCTATGGAATTATGTACAACCTATGTAGCCAACATCTGCAAAATCTCAATTCTATACCACAAAAACTCTTTGTTCTACAGCCGCTCAAAGATATGTTCCAGATGCGCGCCCCGGCGCTGCAGGCAGACTTGGATTCGCCTGGCAAAGTTCTCAATGACCCTCCTGCACTCCTCTCTCGGGATGGCTCTGATGGCTGCTGTGATGGCTGCTTTGAGGTCAGGGATGGTCTGGGGGTTGTGCTCATACACCCTGTCCTTGAGGTAACCCCACAGGTAGAAGTCTGGGGGGTTCAGGTCTGGTGAGTGCGGTGACCACTCCGGGTGGCACCTGCGGCTGATGAGTCGGTCCTCGAAGCGCTGCTGCAGCCACTCCAGGGATCTATCGGAGGTGTGAGGGGTGGCTCCGTCCTGTTGAAACCACTGGAGGGCTCTGTCAATGCCTCTACGTCGGCCAAGTGCTACCCAGAACTTGCGCAGGACCTGGATGTAGCGCTCCGTGTTCACAGTCAAGGACCGCTCGTCATCGTCCTCAAACCAGAATGGCCCGATAATGCCATGAGTTGAAATGGCCACCCAGGCAGTACACTTGACAGAGTGCAAGGGCCTTTGCAGGCAGTGGTCAGGGGGTGTGCTGCCCCAGAAAATGTTATTCTTAGAGTTAACGTGCCCAGACAGCAGAAAGTGGGCCTCGTCTGAAAACCACATGTTGTCGAGAAATTCCGGTTCATCATCAATCNCACCGCTTGACGAAGCTGGTGCAAGCGTCGGGACACCGCTAGACGAAGCTGGTGCAAACGTCGGGACACCGCTTGACGAAGCTGGTGCAAGCGTAAGGAACACCGCGTGACGAAGCTAGTGCAAGCGTCGGGGCCTCGATCGCATGACGAAGCTGGTGCAAGCGTCGGGACACAGCTTGACGAAGCTGGTGCAAGCGTCGGGACACCGCGTGGCGAAGCTGGTGCAAGCGTCGGGGCACCGCGTGATGAAGCTGGTGCAAGCGTCGGGGCCTCGCATGATGAAGCTGGTGCAAGCGTCGGGACACCGATTGACGAAGCTGGTGCAAACGTCGGGACACCGCGTGACGAAGCTGGTGCAAGCGTCGGGGCCTCGCATGATGCTGGTGCAAGCGTCGGGACACCGCTTGACGAAGCTGGTGCAAGCGTCGGGGCCTCGCATGATGAAGCTGGTGCAAGCGTCGGGACACCGCTTAATTGACGAAGCTGGTGCAAGCGTCGGGGCTTCGCATGACAAAGCTGGTGCAAGCGTCGGGACACCGCTTGACGAAGCTGGTGCAAGCGTCGGGACACCACTTGACGAAGCTGGTGCAAGCGTCGGGACACCACTTGACGAAGCTGCTGCAAGCGTCGGGGCTTCGCATGGCGAAGCTGGTGCAAGCGTTGGGGCCTCGCATGACGAAGCTAGTGCAAGCGTCGGGACACCGCTTGACGAAGCGGGGGCAAGCGTCGGGACACCGCTTGACGATGCTGGTGTTGTGAGTAATAAAGATTGTCTCACACAATCGGACAAATAAAGAGAATAGAGTCAGCTGATATATGTATATTCAAATTTATCTGAACGTGCGACTGGCGTTGATCGGGACAGTTTTTTTTAGAGAAAGCTGAATGCAAAAGTTTAAATGCAGTAGTAGAAGAACAGCGGTTCAATGAAGTAATTTCGTTTGCAGCAGTAAAAAGTTCCTTCCTTAATGGTGTTGCCCCGACGAGTCCCAGATACTGAAATGAAAATTAAACTACTTACTAAACAATTAATAGATCAGAAACTAGCTATGTAGCAAACAATTCCAAATTATGAATCAATTAATAATCAACAAATAACTAAATTGACAAACCTAAGATTTTGGTGCATCTTAGTGCTTAAATGCAGTTTGTAAGAGGCAAATTAGAAATATAGACGAAATCAGTTAAAGGGAGGTACTCCAGACGGAAAAATAGAAAAGGACAGTTAAGAGATTTTGACGTTGGAAAATTGAAGATAAAGATGATTAATCGTGGGTCACAGCAAAGGAAACTAGTCCCTCTGCCAATATCAGAGACCACGTAGTTAATTCGAAATTTGAAACTTTAACAATTGAATTGAATATTGATTTGTCCAGAGTACCATAGAAAAAATTGTACATAGAGCGTAAATAATTAATATGAAAATAAGCAACATTCACACCAACAAAAAGATAGTGAAACAGTAAGTCAGTAACCAGGAAGACATTTAGGATAGCAGTAGCTCCTGTTGCAGTGCTGGCAAAAGTGAATATTGACCAGAATTGAATAATTGAGAACTTGCTGCGTTTGAGATAATTAAGGCACGTTCCGAGATCAGACGTCTGAACGGTGTGAATGCTTAGAAAGGAGTTTTTTAACCTAGCGGATTCTGCTACCTACTTAAACTACGTAACTAAACTGAATACAACAAAACTGCGAATGCAACATGAACAGAAAACGACATATAGCCAACAAATTTACAAACGACTACAAAAATTATTAATGGTGGGAAAAATTTCTCACAGTGCAAGCGTCGGGACACCACGTGACGAAGCTGGTGCAAGCGTCGGGACACCGCGTGACGAAGCTGGTGCAAGCGTCGGGAAACCGCTTGACGAAGCTGGTGCAAGCGTCGGGACACCGCGTGACGAAGCTGGTGCAAGCGTCGGGGCCTCGCTTGATGAAGCTGGTGCAAGCGTCGGGACCCCGCTTGACGAAGCTGGTGCAAGCGTCGGGGCCTCGCATGATGAATCTGGTGCAAGCGTCGGGACACCACTTGACGAAGCTGGTGCAAGCGTCGGGGCCTCGCATGACAAAGCTGGTGCAAGCGTCGGGACACCGTTTGACGAAGCTGGTGCAAGCGTCGGGGCTTCGCAAGACGAAGCTGGTGCAAGCGTTGGGGCCTCGCATGACGAAGCTGGTGCAAGCGTCGGGACACCGCATGACGAAGCTGGAGCAAGCGTTGAGCACCGCTTGACGAAGCTGGTGCAAGCGTCGAGCACCGCTTGACGAAGCTGGTGTAAGCGTCGAGAACCGCTTAACGAAGCTGGTGCAAGCGTCGGGGCACCGCTTGACGAAGCTGGTGCAAGCACATTCCCATCCAAAAGTGAGAGAATGATTACTACCAATGGACTTTACACACTAATACAAGTGACACCAACATAATCAAGACTCCTCACCATCGCCCCCATTGTCACGTAGAAATTGAGGTAACAATTGCAAAAATATTTTCTGTGAAAATCCTTATATTGTTGAAAATTTTCTCTCTCCTGCCAATCTTTTGGAATTTCATTTGATGAAGGTGGCGGGATAAAAATAAGAGAATTATAATTATACATTTTATATTGGGGACACGTTCAATAAATATATTTGAGAAAATAATACGTCATCGGCCGTTGAATCGTTCACGTTGGGATATAATTGGAAAAATTATTGCATCGGCCTGTACAGTTAAGTTTGTTATCATTCAACGGGATCAACTACTAGCATTAGAAGCTATGGTGTAAAAAGCTATGAAAGCTGGTGCAATTTCTACCGTCACATTTTATTATTGGCAAGGGTATTTAGTGTTGAGGTTGATTTGCATAATTCTATGTTAGAAAACAACACGCGTTTCTCAAGCCTTGGAGCACTACAGGTAGTAACGGGAATATTCGTCTGCTTTGAACCTAATATGGTTTGCCAACTGACGTTCATAAGCTTCACTTGTTCATCAAGTACAGTGAAGCCTTGTCCCTGCCCTGACGACTTGAGCAGCAGCGCAAGCAGCAGCCACGCCATCAGACAGAGGTGCCTTCAACGAGCCTCAATGATCAGTTCAGGAGGAGGGAGACTCGGAGACGCTCCTGGTGCAGGGCAGCGGCCCCGCCAGCCTCAATGATCAGTTCAGGAGGAGGGAGACTCGGAGACGCTCCTGGTGCAGGGCAGCGGCCACCATCAGACCAAAGAAGTACACTGTTAGAAAAATTACCGTTAACGGTATTATACCGGCGTTTCAGTGGCCGGTCAGCACGTGAAAGAAACACCGTGTCGCCGTTTTTATTCTAATTTAACGCTAGAAATCCGTAAAACATCCGATAAAAACGGCGAAACAGTTTATTTTCACGGGGCCACCGGCCACTAGAACGCCAGTGGGACAGTTTTTTCACCGTTTTTTCTAACAGTGTATCATCAGATTTCTCTGAATAAATCTTCATTGTTTATTCAAAAACATGGCTTAGTACGCATGGAAGTTGAAGCGACTCAACTTCATATTCATATTTTTCGCTTCTTCATTTTATATATAATGAAAGTTTCGTATTAGATAAACAAAAAATCCAAGCAATAAATGCATACCTAGATACATGCATTGATGAGACCTACGTAGATTTCAAGTGGAACAAAATCACCGAGCATTGAGGGAGAAATTCGTATGAAGAGCAGTACATCGAATTATTTTACTGCATCAGAGCAAAACTGATATTTACAATGCAAATATTAAACGCTGTCTCTCGTGCACTGGTTGTAAATCAAATTTAGCGAGGTAATGATAAATAAACACTACATTTTAGATATGTCTAGTTTAGAGGTTTTTAATTGAGATAATTAATTTACTTAATTAATTTATTGGAAATAAGTCTAGTCCATGAAGCGTCATCGATATTAATTTCGAGGTTTATAAGAGATTGAAATGTAAATTAAATCCTTGCTGGAGCTAATTCAAGCGGCGTAAAAAATTATAACTTTCTCGTAACATATTTTTATTGTAATCCTTATTTAAGGCTTCTTGCACTTTCGAGTAACTAATGGCCATCTATTAATTTGAGCAAATCCCATCAATAATACACTTCTATTTTTTGCAACACTCATAACAAATTAATCAACATACGCTTTGCTTTACATCATTCCTAAACCTATTTTCTATTCCCTGCAAGTAATTTCCGATTTCCATGACTGCGTTCACGAAATGCTTCTTAAATAACAAACAAATTCAACTTCAATTTTATTTACGCAGGTCCTAACGCTGGCCGGCAGTGAGGTGGTCACAAATACCTACGCTGATGGGCGGACTGTGAGTATTGTAAAGTAATTAGGGTAGGTGACTCGAAGGTAAGGGCCAATTGTGGTCAATAACATTTAATTATCACAGTTTGGGAATAATCTTAATTTAGTCTATGAGTATTTTATATTATATTTGCAACATCTAAAACTATAAGACACATGAAATAATTAAATGTCGGCAACAGGTTTCGAAGAGTTTCAGTGCCTTTCCCGTACGAACAAATTTATTGTAATAACATTTAAATTTTAAATAATAAAATACTTGTCATGCGTCATATTATGTCACTATTTAGGCTTCACACATGAGAAATTTGTTCTATAAATTTTTTAGCGTCACATCGGTAAGCACTTGAACGACGTTCATAAAAACTATTATTTTCGAGTGTTGCGCTTAAGAGCAGTTAGAGTGCCGCCTATTCTAACAGACAAGTACCTTGTCATCAGTCCAACTCGTCCTCAGGGTGTGGTGGTGATGCCTGGGCTGGCGTCTCAGGCCTCCGACCCTCCGATGCAAGGCGTGCACATGAGGATCAGGGGCCATACTTTCAAAAAAAGTTAAGAGATCGTAAGTTCATCAGCCAATCATTGACGGCCTTTCAAGCAAAATCCACCAATCATAGACACGAAAATAGAGCGTAAGTACTTACGTTCACTTAGCGAGTTTTAAAAGTATGGCCCCAGCTCTTCTTCTTCAGCTCGTCCACCGAGATCTGACATTCAACGTCCGTCTTCATCAGCAAACGCTCATCCTCTGAGTGTGGTGACAACCTCTTCTTCCAGGGCAAGTAACTCTCATGGGATGCAGGCGAATTAAAAAAGAAACAACCATAGTCATAATACCCTAAATTCATCGTCTGTGCCGTGCCTAACTACTGTTTTTAATTCTTCAGAACCTAGGGGTTGGACAGACGAGGGAGCGAGTTGCGGCTCCTATGCCTCTTCACGCGCGTTGAAAAGGAGCCGTTAACGCGATTATGCAGCACAGAGCGCAATTAAGTGGAGCTGATGGAAATTTCCACGACATTTCAATAAAGAAAAAGTATTTCCAGCCTCGATTCCAATCTTGTTTTACTTTCATTCTGAATCATTTTTTTGGCGGCTCGTTCCCAAAGTTTTGTTCAAAAGCAAATTATATAGGAGTTATGGATCTAATTATTATTCCATCTACTCCACTTCCCAAGAACCACTTCCCCAGAACCACTTCTCCACAGGTTGCGTTCAAAAAATGCTGGCAAAGCTTGTGATCTGTATTTTCTGAACACGTATTTGCCAGGTCGAGGCTTCCACTGCAATGCCGGAAACTCCTGAACAATCGAATATATATCTAAGAATATTTAATGCAGAAAAGATTCCACAATGTCGGCCATATTCGCAGGAGTATATTTACTGGAGAAATAGACGGCCATTCATGAGCGGCCTGGGTTTTGAGTGAGAACATATCAAGAATATTGATTAACGTCTATAATTTTTAATTGCTGGTATTCATGCATTTATTAGCTTCACTATAATAAAGCTTCACTTTTTAACTCCAATAACAAAATAATTCACCCTGAAGCTGAGATTTACTATTCATACATTGTGAGAATTCTGAACTAGGGTGGGAAGAAATATTCCGTAATTATACAGCGAGCTTTGTATACATTGCTTCCCATTTCCACATCGTCTAGTATTGCTTGATATGCTTCTCAGTTGTGGCGTCTCTGATCAGAGGTCTTAGTTCAACGTTGAACCTGATTCATGGTCGTCAGTTGCAGGTCAGCGACATAGTTTTGAGAAGCTGTGCTGCAAAAGACAGGCTTGTTGCAGTCAAGAATCAGTGAAAAGTACTTTTTTGTGAAAAGTATATCAGTGAAAAGTCTTTTTTTGCTAAGGAAACTTTTGTAATTTGCTGTCCACGGATCAGGATTCTAAAGCATTCCTGTTTTAACGTCTTGATCATTGCAGCATTTGGTGTTATTGATTCGATTATTTTTAACATATCCTGGACCTCAATGTCGGCTAAATAAAGTTGAAATATAATTAGTGAATGTTATTTTTGACGACGCAGCGATAGGTGAGGCATTACAATTCTCAGGAGGTAATGGGCGAAAGAGACTAAAAAACAGAGTTTTTGAACCCCATCATGAAAGGATAACCGATATATATCTTTGTAAATTAAATCAGCTGTATATACGAAATTAAATTGAATGTTTGAGTAACTAAAACATATTAAAGTTGGAAAATGAATAAATAATTAGCATAGATAACAAGTACTCAGAAAGCCTTCCTTTATCTATATAGATGTATCTATATAGATAAAGTGTGTGCTTTATCTATTAAGCTCTTTATCTATAGTGATGAGCTAGAAACGCTTCCGAATGAAGCGACATGAGTCATGAGTCACACGCTGGCGAATTCCAGGAGTTCATGATGTCTTCACCTTATTCGCCAGAATTAAATAGGTAAAAAAACTATGTTCATTTATCTAAAATTCTAGCCATAGTAAATATGAATTTATAAAGTTATAAAGATTTATTATTATGTTTCTTAAGTTATTTAACATTAAGAAAAATTAGAAAGTATTCAATTTGGAATTATTTCCAACGATAGTTCTGTTGTTCACCTTGCAAAATCCATGTTTACTGAATTATTTAAATTTACTAACAAATGATTGCAAGGTCGACAGATTAAGAAAAACATGAGTTACGATTGCTAATTGACTGGTAATTAATTCTGATTAACTTCACTTCTAAAGATGACATTTAGTACAGAATTAAGTAGATAAAAATTGATTCAATTGTTTGTACTATCTTTTCTATGGCACATTTTGCGTTCCGCTTTAGACTCCAAGTAGTTCACAACTATGGCACGGTGGTAATACCTATACTGGTACACAATGTGCCTCTATTTATGTTATAGTCAAGATGTCGTCTTCACTATTGCAGAACATTTTTGTGCGATGCCCACGCTGGACGTTTTCACCGGTGCCATTCAGTGGCAATTCTTATCGAGGATGTTTCATGAAATGTTGAATCGATGTTGAATGTAATTCGTGTTTAGAATGTTTTATTGCATCAGGTTCACTGTGACCTAGGAGAGTGAGTAATTCTTGTTTTGACTGTCGTGTTTGGCTTGTGAACTTCTCTTTGTGACTTTATTGAGATATTTATTGAACCTCAATTAGAACGCACTCGTATTGTATTGTATAGTACAAATCAATCTAATGTACATGATTAATATTTTCCTTTAATGTTAAAATTATTAAAATATTGTAAAAGTGTTCCATTTTTACAACACTTCTCTTAGACTTCACTTCTTGTTGTTTGTTTGTCTGCTATAAATCTTATAATCGATATTTAACACACTTCTACCTGTCCAATCGATCTGAAATTTTGCACACTTGCGTAAAGTCGGGGACAATGCATGAACCAATTAACAGTATCAGCAAATAAGTGGTCAATCAGTGGTAATCAATTAATGCTGTTCAGTATGAAATGAGAATTTTGTAGGAAATCTTATATTTCACAAGCGGTTCAGAAAAATTGTATCAGATGGTATAGTATAATTCCAGCTGTGTGTTGATATTCAATAATCTATAAATAGTGCTTTCTAAATAGTCAAAAGATGGCATTCTGCTGATTATACAGGGCGCTGGTCCGTATTCTAAAGCTAATTTCTAGCAAAGGAATCAGCTTTAGCTTTATAAAGCACACCTTGTTGCATACGGCCTCTTTAGAAGTGTGGTATTTAAAATGTATTTGTTAAACGCATATTATTATAATATTAATATTTTGCCTTAACTCGATTATAAGTAAGAGAAGACATGAATTTGTATCAAAGAGGAAGACGCCATGACTTCATCAAAACGATATTGTAACGCTTACATCTTGGCGCATTTTGTCACTTTATGACGTGCCTGATTTTCTGTAAAATATTGTTCAAATGTTCCTTCAGCAGAAATTAATTTGGGAAAATGAACGTATAACTGACGAAAAATCAATGATATATTATTCATAATCCATTAACTTGAGCCCAATACTCTCGGTGTAGTATGCAGTAGGTAATTCAACATTCGTTTCTGTTCTGTCACAGAAGCTTGCCTAAGGTTGGCTACGGGACAAAGCGTTGGCTAGATCCTGAGCTTCATTGTAGGTTTGATCAACAATGGCCCGCCGACCAACACCTCCCGAAGCATGCTCATCAGCTTCATATTTTGATGAAGTTCATTTGTAGTTTATAATAATGTAATCTGTTTCAAGTAATCTGCACACAAAGTACTCACTTGAGCACGAAACTTCTCCTATAAATAAAAAGTACTAATAACAGTGTAGTTTCTTGCTGGCTTGTAAAGGCAATTATCGGCAACATTATTCAGGATCGGAAACATTATTTTTAGGGTGTGCGCGCTCTGCAAATTTACTCTATTTTTATAGATCACCCGTTGCTAATTCTTTATATGGCGAGTGTTAGATATTGACTGGTTCTTATTCTATGTCTTTTCTACTTTTCATAAAGTTTAAAAAAAGAACCGGAGTCTGGTTCTCATAAGTTTACGCGACTAGATTTACATTCTAGTGGATGTAAAGTGCACGGATTCATTTTGCTTAAGAATCACTTGTATCAAAAGACTTATTTGTATTCGAATTTTTACATTTACTTCAAGACCCAAGATCTAGAACTGTCTCCGAGAGCGGGTCGAGCTTCCGCATAATCATAGCGGCAATTAATATGACAAGGTAGAGATGAAAATGCCTAATGAAAATTTTACGAATCCTGAGAGCCGGAAGTCGCCGCGTGTTGCTCATCAACGGAAGCATCGTATATACGTGTACATAAAAGTATTTGCCCCTCAAAAGAAGCTTGAGGCAGCTGGCACAATCCCGATGTAATGGAGTTAGTTCCTACGAACTACGCTTACATAAAAACTAGAGCAGCTTCCGTGCACCCTGAATACTATACCAACAATTGTTTATAAAACTCGTACTAACGTGACGGATGAGTGACACGTCCAGTCATTATTGTTGACGTAAAGATCGGAAAGCAGCGTGGAAGATACATTTTACTTTGCTCCTCTTGCGTCTTCCACAATCCCGTCCTTCAGTTTTGGTCCATAAAAGACTCTCGGACACAACCCGTCATAAAAGATGTCTACATCATACTTGTTCATTGACACGGCAAACTTTGCTTAGTTTACGGTATACTCACAATATTATTGGCTGCATGCTGGGCAACGTAAATCTAAATCCATAGGACTGAACGTTGTCTAGGTCGCGCTCACCTGTGGTTATCAAACATAGTGAAAAGTGTCTGATTCTGATATAAAGCTTGATGCACAAGATAAAAATATTTGAATGAGTTGATTTTGAAAATTAATGCGAATCAAAACATAATTCATTTACCGACAAATTGAACTTTTCACAGTATTGTGTTATCACGAATGACTTGATCGGAAGAGCCTCTTAAGAGACTACATGGTTGAACCAATATGCATGTTGTAATTATTCAACTATGAGAGACTGGGTCTCACAATCCGGTCGAGTACCAAGATCAAATAAAAGCAATTATTATCAATTTACAAAGCAATGAATTTGTCAGGACATTTAAATTATTTTCAAAAAATTTTAGGCTTCTTAACTCGAATTGTGTTCGTAATACAAAATGTTGTACTTATGTCATTCGAAAATAGTATAAATTTTTAGCGATTTACATCCTTCGCATTACTTGATAATGAATATAGTGTATTCGAAACGTAATAATCTCATAATGAAATGTCTCTTGGAAATATCATATATAAACTTTCAAATCCTACAACTAAACTGATTGGAAAATATAAAAGACTAAAGTGAAAATGTCAAATCAAAATTTCTCTCAGGCCTCCAACAAAACCTGCATAAAAGAACAACTTCTGCCCAAGTATCCCAATAATAACCTGCATAAAAGAACAACTTCTGCCCAAGTATCCCAATAATAACCTGCATATGCCGTGTATTATAGACGTGCCTGCCGTGTATTATAGACGTGTCTGCCGTGTATTATAGACGTACATGCCGTGTATAATAAACGTGCCTGCCGTGCATTATGGACGTGCCTGCCGTGCATTATAGATATGCCGTGCATTATATACATACACGCCGTGTATTATATACATACACGCCGTGTATTATAGACGAACGTGCCGTGTATTAAAGACGTACATGCCGTGTAATATAACATAACATAGTGATCTCGACGCTGAAGTGTAGGCCTGATGTGGCCTGTCGCCGATTCTTTTCCTTATCGCGCCTTGTTCACAGAATATCTAAAATCGTGTCATTTGACCGGATATTTTCATGACTGACGATAGTTTGAAGTAGCTACTAGACTTCCCCCGGGTTCGATAAGGAGCTAAGCATTTCAAATCTGAACATATATTTTTCCATAGCTTTATCTAGTCTGTTCTTGAACGCGTTCATACTTGGAGCGAGAGGTTCTAACCCACAGAGCTACACCTCTACTGCACTGCTCTTCATTTAAGTTATGAAAACAATCAAAACCTGGCAGCTGAAATTCAACAGGTACAATTTTACCCCCGTCATTTTTAGGAAGTGTTTCTGTAATAAAAATAATGTCTACACACTCGTTTGCGATCACAGCTAACAGTTCACTTTTCTTGTTCAAAACGAAATCCGAGTTCGTGTAAAAACATTTTAAAACTTTTTGTCCACTTTCACTTTGATGTATGCGGTTACTTCTTACATTATTTACAGGCCTTGATCTACGGACATCATTCCTACTAATTCCTACAAGATGCTGGGAGTTTTTCGTTAAACAAGATACACGTGATGTGACAATCTCAACTATGTAAGAGTTTAACCCCCA
Organism: Hyalella azteca; assembly: GCF_000764305.2. Lineage (NCBI taxonomy): Eukaryota > Metazoa > Arthropoda > Malacostraca > Amphipoda > Hyalellidae > Hyalella > Hyalella azteca. The sequence goes on from NW_025940575.1 coordinate 19,504, forward strand.
GTAAGGAACAGCAGCGTACAATGCTGCTGTTTTACATGGTTTACCCATATTGATACATGGCTTTGTATCAATTGTTGGGGCCTGAGCATTTCACCAACCGCGACAGTGCAGAAGTGCCCTTTTAAAAAGATTTCGCTAATCCAGACCAGATAGCTCTCATTACATTTTTGGGGGCACCTGTTTCAATGTGTATCGGCATGCAGCCATGCTGCCGTCAATTAAACGCACTCTGTTCAAACGTGCATGTTTAGTAACCTTTTCTCATCCTGCTAGACTGTTCTAGCTTGCCATGGGCATTGCTACACGGTCAAAGTTACCGAATTCAGGGATGGAATAAAGCAAGCAGGTATAGAGAGTAGTGGAGAGTTACCCCCTAATTTATTTTGCACTTAACACTAATGACTCATCCTACATTCATCGTACTGTACAAACGTGAGAACAAAACGCCTTGTTTAAAATATTCTTGCCACTCCTGGTGCCGTCAACCATTCGGTATTAAGGCAACAGTATAACAGACGATATAGCATGCATAAAATACCGTCGTTGTCGATTCAGAGACGACGATATTGCGTGCGCTTAAAATTGTAGTCGATAAAGCGACGATAATGAGTGCACGTTATACCGTCGTGGTTTCGCGGAGTGTAAGATTCACTGTTAGAAATATTATCGTTAACGGTATTACCGGCGCTTCAGTGGCCGGTCGGCACGTGAAAAGAAACACCGTGTCGTCTTTTTATTCTAATTTAACACTAGAAATCCGTGAAACGTCTGATAAAAACCGCAAAACAGTTTATTTTCACGGGGCGACCGGCCACTAGAACGCCAGTGAGACAGTTTTTTTCACAGTTTTTTCTAACAGTATTCGAGCAGTCAAATGTCAGTCCATTGGAAGCAGGGCGGCCGAAACCGAGAGACTAAACCCGAAGAAAAAATTGGGAATTCATTTCAATGAAAAGTGAGAAGCCTACATAATTAGGATCAATTCATTACAAATTCATCACTGTCTTTGATTTTGAATGGAAGAATATTAGATCTTTAATCATAATCTTGAAACCTAATTGTCATCCCATTAGTGATCGAGTGGTTATAAATAAATCACATAGCTTTCAGGTTGCATAAGAGCGTTGAATTTCAGTAAAGTAATTTGAATTAAGGAAAAAGTACGACTGTGATTGAATGGCTTTTGTTGTCAAAACTTTGGAAGCAATTTAAACAATTATTTCAATGCGAAACAAATTTTATGAAAATATTATATCTTTTTAGCAGGTGTTTCCTGAATGTTTTGATGTTAAATTAACATGGATCAATTCATTATATAATTTAATGTAATCGATAGCAAATTTAAGCATTAGTATTATTCTCATTCCGTCGCAGATTTTCTTCATTTTGCGAATTTCTCGTTACGCGGTTTTCCAGTCTGGGCAGTTGCAGGCTTTGTTCGCTATCGCCTTAGCCAGCGACACGAAAACGTACCTCGTCTCTGGAATGCAAAATTTTCATTCCAAATTATAAATTTCACCATTCATCCTGTGAAGCGAGCATATAAGACAATAAGTATGATTATAATTAAGAAAACGTGAGAAATCGATCACTTAACATATTGTACTTATGTAAATTTCATTGCCAAAAAATATTTGTAATGTTTTAACGACGTTGGTCCAGTTAAAAACAACGTTGGTCCAGTTAAACAACGCAAACCTCAAGTCATCTATTTTTGCTGCCCAGTTCTTCTTTTTCTGCTGCCCAGTTCACCTACTTCTGCTGCCCAGATCACCTACTTCTGCTGCCCAGTTCATCTACTTTTGCTTGCCCAGTTCATCTACTTCTGCTGCCCAGTTCATCTACTTCTGCTGCCCAATTCATATACTTCTGCTGGACAGTTCATTTACTTCTGCTGCCCAGTTCATATATTTCTGCTGCCCAGTTCATCTACTTCTGCTTGCCCAGTTCATTTACTTCTGCTGCCAGTTCACCTACTTCTGCTTGCCCAGTTCATCTACTTCTGCTGCCCAGTTCATCTACTTCTGCTGCCCAATTCATATACTTCTGCTGGACAGTTCATATATTTCTGCTACCCAGTTCATCTACTTCTGCTTGCCCAGTTCATTTACTTCTGCTGCCCAGTTCATCTACTTCTGCTGCGTAGTTCAGCCAGTTCACCTACTTCTGCTCGCCCAGTTCATGTTCTTCTGCTGCCCAGTTCATTTACTTCACTGCCAGTACACCTATTTCTGCTTGCCAAGTTCATTTACTTCTGCTTGCCCAGTTCACCTCCTGCTTGCCCAGTTCACCTACTTCTGCTTGCCCAGTTCATTTACTTCTGCTGCCCAGTTCACCTAATTCTGCTGCGTAGTTCAGCCAGTTCAACTACTTCTGCTCGCCCAGTTCATGTTCTTCTGCTGCCCAGTTCATTTACTTCACTGCCCAGTACACCTACTTCTGCTTGCCCAGTTCATTTACTTTTGCTGCCCAATTTGTCTACTTTTGCTTGCCCAGTTCATTTACTTCTGCTTTCCAGTTCACCTACTTCTGCTTGCCCTGTTCGTTTACTTCTGCTGCCCAGTTCATTTACTTCTGCTGCCAGTTCGTCTACTTCTGCTTGCCCAGTTCATTTACTTCTGCTTGCCCAGTTTGGAGTAACCAGCGCTTCGGAGAGCTTTTGGCAAGGCTTGTGATCTCAGGACTTTAGACGTCTAGAAAATTTAGGAATTTAGAGGTTTTTCAGAAAATGAGGTTAAGGGAAACGAAATTTTCTAACATCTATGATTGTCTATACCGAGCTGCATTTATGTTAGCTACCAGAAGTAATATAAAAAATTTCACGCTGAAAATTGAAATTTCAACTCGCCGACTATGTTGTTGATTGAATCCTGACGACAACCCGACATGACGAACTCGTTGGCGGTTGTCGTGACCGGGTACAGCGTTCCCAGGTTCAAATCTTGAAAAATAAATGATTATTACGGCAATAGTTGAAGATAATAATCAAGCAAAAATATATGAAAATAAGACACATGAATTTTTGAGCCTGATCATCAGTTTACAGCGTCACGTTACGCATAATCTTGCACTTCCATATTGCATTTCAGAATGCCTGATTGTTCGGTGCATTGGGACTTCCAGTAATCTTTTTGTGGCGTATTTATTCTATATTGGAGTTTATTAATAACTTTGTTTTTCAATGTTTATTTCCAGTATTAGGTTGTAAATAATATTTCCATTTATACTGTTCTGCACTTTAGGTTTCTTTATGCTGTTTTTCGAATTCTTCTTGTCACATCAGTTAATTCTTCGCCATTAAATTCTAGGGCAAACTTAATAATAGGCATTTTATTACCTAGTAAGTTTTTTTACTTTTCTTAACTTTCTTAATAGCTTTCGTCTGTTTTTATATTCGTTAAATTAGTTCCTTCATTTCACTTCACAGAACGCAAGTTATCTAATTAAAGCTTGTTAATTACCTTCATTGTCTTCCCACGAAACTTTCGTAGTTCTCTCTAAAGTCTTATCGTTATCTGCCTGATGTGGTTGATTTTATTGATAGCTCGCTCCGAGTTTTTGAAATCCAAATGGAGAATAACTTATTGAATATTTTTCGACGCGACTGTGATCAATGTTTCGATTTTAGGCTAATCTATTTTTGACGTATGGTCTCTACGCTTCCGCATTTTGTTGAATTCCTTAAAGAGGATTCGGTCTTTACTAACCTGTATCTGGTAGGTTAATCAGTACAAAGTTGGATTCTTTGGGGTTGTTAGCGATAGGTAATGTGTACTGGTTCACCAGGTAATTGGAAGAGGCATTCTTCTTGTTTCCTGTTCTGCAGCAGGGAAGCACAGACGAAAAATATGCAATGAAGCGGTAAAAGTTAAGGCATTACTCCATTAAATATCATACTCAGAAGCACAATCATTTTTACCTCTGTATATTCTAAATATTATTGCTTGATTAGTCAGCTAATCTCAAATTTATTACATTGACTCACCTATTATAATCATGATTTTTTATCTTTCTGTTATTATTATAATAATAAATATAATTACTATTATTATCATTATCATTATTATTATTATCAATATTGATGAAACTAAGTCCAACAGACACAAAAAATTCATTAAAAATAATAATTAATAATTGTAAAACATCGAAAATAATAGAAAATTTCAATTTAACATACTAAACTAGTGAAATTAATCGAATAAATTAGTCTCATGTCAATCATATTGTGCACTTATGACATATGCATTTGGCGGGTATGCATTTAGCGTAATGTTTTTCAAAAAGAAGACAAAAAGACAAAAATTTTATATCATGAACATTGGTATTTCCAGCTTAAATAGAAAAAATACAACTTGCAAATAAAATAATATATTTAATCTGAGTATCGTCAAAGGTATCATTTTTTTCCAATTGAAATTGGCTGATAGTCTACTTGATTACGTTTAGTATTGTACGTGAGAGAAATATACCTTTTTTAGTTTAACCTTTAAGTTTCAAAGACTATTAGAATTTTATCAAACTGTATGAACTTTTTCCTCGATCTCTATTTTGACTTCGACAATGTACTTCTCGGGATCAATCCGAGAACATAACTCCTCTCGGTTGAGTTTTTATTAAACTTATCTATAATGTCAGGTTGGTTAGTTAACCCTGATTTCCGAGTGGCCTTAATTCACGGCGCGTAAGGGTTCTCAACTGGACAGCTACAACTTGACAAAGGAGAAAGGACAACAAATGAATACCTTAAATTTCGTATACCAAAAAGAAAGATTTCCTACACCTGGTACAGAGTTGGGACACGGTGGCCAAGACTTGGACACAGAACTGCCTACAGAATCTAACGTAGACCTGCGTTTTGGCAAATGAGACAATAGAACTAGACACAATTACTAACTGGCACGGAATTATTAATTCAGACTCTAACGCAGCAAGAACTTGACACAATTTCTACACAGAAATATCGGTAACTCAATTTCCGTATTGGTGGACTCGAGCTTAGTTTTCCGAAACAAAGATGGGCGACGACTGTTGGAGTTGTGGCTAGCCGAGGATGCCGAGGGAAATGTAGCAGAGCAGACGCAGGAGGTCATGAGAAGCTTCAACATTTCGTTAAAATAATTGGGTGAAACACTTGAGCTCAGCCAACGAATCGATGCAGCTGGGTAGATTCAAGAATTTAAGATCGTTAGACGAGGGTCGGCGGGTTCTCCGCGGCACTTGAGACACAAGTTATTTATAGCTGTGAAGGAAATTCGAGAATATCCCCAGATAAGGTAGAATGGGGGGGGGGAGAAATGTGCACTGTAAACATTTACCTCAAGATGAAAGAACGCTTGTCACTGAAAGGAATTTCGCGCAAGCATGGATCATTTTTTTAAATAAATTGCACAGGGTCCGCCAAATTTATGGCAAAGAATGTTTTTTGTTATTTCTTAGAGAAACAAACAGGTGCATTGTTTTTTTATTGGATGAGCTAGTAGCCAAGAATTACCTCAACAATTCTCAGACATATTTATTTAATATGACCGCCCTTAATTTTAATGACGGCCTCCAATCTACGCGGGAAAGCTTCACAGGAGACATGCAACATTTCTTGTGGGATCAAGTCCCATTCTCGTGTCAATTTAGACTTCAAACTATCCAAAGAATCATGAGGTGTTCTGCAGACCCTACTCTCTAAATTAGCCCACACAGAAAAGTCGAGAGGATTCAAATCAGGGCTTCTTGAGGGCCATTCATTTTTGCTAATGAACGCTGGGATGTGACCCTAAATCCAGTTTTGGGTCATGTTTGTGTTTGAGCAATGTGATGGGGCAGAGTCTTGTTGAAAACTCCATGGTGAGCCGTTGAAGTGTTTACGGGCCCAAAGGTAACAACACAGCTTCCAAAATGTCCGAAATGTATCGCTGACTGTTCAATTTCACTCCTGAGGGGACAAAACGAGTGGGGACCTCCCAGTGGCGGTTACCGCGGCCCAAACCATCACGGACATGGGATTTTGACGTCATGTTGCTGTTCTGGTTGCCACAGATCCATCCCGACTTCAAACTCAGTCATTTTGAAGGTTAACGCTTTGTTCAATGTCAAATGTTTTCTCGTCACTGAACACCAAGTTGGGCAGCGTGCCATCCTCAATGAGATCCAGAATGTGCTGGCATCTTTCGAGCCTCATTCGTTCATGACGGTCTGTTAGTTCATGCCTTTTCTGCATCTTGTAAGGGGAGGTTTTGAGGTCATCTTTGAGGACTCTACGCATTGATGTCTGACTGACTCCTGCTTCTGCAGCCAATTTTGCAGCTGAGTGACGAGGGTTTTTGCTCAACTTCTACCTCGTGTTCTTGACCAATTGTTTTTTTCGGACACTTCGTTTCCTTCCTGGACCAGGTCGATTGCATGTTTCACCAGTTTCCTCGAATTTTTTTACCACCTTCCACACAGTTTCACGACGAATTTGGAGCTTTTTTGCAATGACTGAATTACTCTCGCCCTTTTCATGAAGAGTTACAATTGCATTTCTATCTACTGCCATAAGTAATAGTAAATTTAGACACCTTAGACTTCGGCAATATAAAACAGATGAATAAATAGATGATATTAAGCTTCATTATGAAAGAAAAGTCTTAGAATAAGAAATGAAATATTTTTGCAGCTTGTAGATAAAGTAGATTTAGATATTGTTAGTTGGTAGAAATAAGTTGTGGAAAAATTGGTTCCGACGAAAGGGAGAAATAATTAAGTTCGTCGTTAAGGAATATTTCGTTCTCGTAACCTTAAAATAGTAGTTTGCTATGTAGAAATGGGTTACCTTAGTAATAGTTGGCGGTTTCTTACTGCGAGTTTGACAGATAAGAAAAGTTTCTTACTGCGCTGTGGATAAGGTTGAAATAAAATTTATTAGCGGGGCTGGGCGGCGATGAAAGTAAAAATTGTCTATGCGAGCGGTGATTCATAATTCGGCATATCGAAGCTTAGATGGTAGGAGATTGTTATTGTTTTATTATTTCAATGAAAGCGGCGGCAGTAAGCACGAGAGAAGATATAGACAGGCAATAAGACAAGCCTCGTTTGGTTAAGAAAGGTCGTAAATGTATACCACCAAACACAGCGCAGCGAATTAGGCTGGGTGCAGGCAGACTAAAGTCACAACACAACTATTTGATTTATTTGATTGATTTATTTATACACACAGGATCACACGTTACAATGAAAAATAAAAAGAGACGTGAAATAAAATAGCAAGGCTTCCAGGTGAATGCCCATATAAGCTAAAAAAGCTTCGCAGGCAAAACAATAGGTACAAAACTCAATTCCAATGATAACAAGACGATTAGAACAAATAAGTAACAAATTTCTAAAATAATAAAATCCATTGACAAAAGCATTAATAAACTTTAATCATAGAGCCAGAAAATTCAAGTGCAGCAATGATTTGTGAACCTGGGAAATTATATTTTTTTAGAACGGTTAATCTTGAGAAGTGGGAAACTGAAAACGAATTTATTTTTTTTCTCATGCGTTGCGTGGAGAAGAGCAAGCTACGGCAGTTAAAATTACGGAATGAAGTACGCGGAGAGGCGGGTCATAACGCAAGCTCCGACACGTCTCGGACAAAAACGCGACCGTAAATCAGAAATCAATGGAATGCAGCGTGTCAAATGTAGACGGGCGCTTGAGGCAGCGAAGCGATGAGGCTTGGACAGTCAAATTACTACCACGCAGTAGGCAGTAGAAGCAGTTAGATGTTAACATAGACAGGAAGGATAGTCATAGCACAACCGATTTTTATGCTTTCATCTACGAAATGTAATGCAGATTTACAAATTCGACCCGAGCGGGAAGCTACGTCGGAAAGATAGTTTTATTTATCGAAAGTGTAAAGCCGGAAAGAAATTAGAAATTTCGAGACATGGGATAGCCAGAAAAGGCGCTCTGGAATGCGACATAATTAAAGGCGAACACGATAGTAATTTAGAGTACAAACGTTGATGCGCCGAGAGACTGCATAGGGAGGGATGAAGTACCATAAGGTATTAAAGGGTCAATTACGCATTAATTATTCTTGTGGAAAAATCAAAGAGGCGTGACGTCAAATGGTATGAAAACGAAGGTTGCGATAAAGAATTTTGCGAAGTAACGAATTAAGCCCGCACTTGATAAAATAAGGGCGAAAATATATTGTGGTAGGTTGTTTTTAGATAGGCCGAGTGACTGTGCGTGTTAGAAATCTTCG
>NW_025940576.1:0-431 GCF_000764305.2 Hyalella azteca
GTTTTCATCGTAGTACATTTACTTAATAATTACAATCGTCACCATCATGATACTTGCTTTCATCGTTTTACTTGCAGCCATCATAATACTTAATTGCATTTACAATAGTACTTGCTTCAATCATTCAACTGGCCATCATCATGACACTTATAGTTTTCGATGGTACTTTCATTGATCATTCTACTCGCATTCATCAGGACACTTATAGTTTACGATGGTACTTGCATTAACCATTCAACTCGCAATCATCATGACACTCATAGTTTAAGATGTTACTTGCATCAATCATTCTACTCGCAATCATCATGCCACTTGTAGTGTACGATGTCACTTCCATCAATCATTCAACTTTCAATAATCATGGTACTTGCGTTCATCATTGTGCCTTCTCTAATGACTCTTCTCACAACCACCATATACCATGCTACCTG
>NW_025940577.1:0-1430 GCF_000764305.2 Hyalella azteca
CAACCAATCACAGCTTGAAAGCATCCCCATCAACCAATCACAGCTTGAAAGCATCCCTATCAACCAATCACAGCTAGAAAGCAGATAACATTACAATTCCATTAACCAATCACTGCTGGAAGGCCTCCCTATCAACCAATCACAGCTAGAAAGCAGATAACATTACAATTCCATTTTCCAACCACAGCTGGAAAGCTGAAAGTGGCTAGAATCACAATCCCAGCAACCAATCACAGCTGGAATTCTGAAAAGGGATAGGATATGTAAATAATGGACTGAAAGTGTAAAGTTCCTGGTCTTTCCAAGCTTTCAGGTCCTGCTTTCCAATATGCTATGTGTACTAGTTAATTTATTATCCCTCTAGAATTCCACACTGCAGGCTGTATGGTTATAATAAGCAATCCTCTGGGTCAATTTTTATTCACTGATGAAATCTTACGTTGACCAATGGGAGATTGATCTATATATAGTATCTCTAGCCAGTCTAATATCATTTGCAAAGAAATTTCTGACTTCCTCAGCTGCACCTGCTGGTTCAATGAGCATGGTCTTCAGTGAAGAGTGAACTGGTCAATATCTCTGAATTTTGACTATGGGTTTGAGGCGATGGGGTAGATATTACTTTATTTTTTGTATAACTGGAGCTGTTTGTTCTGACCCACTAGTGCTTTTACTTTGTCCAACTGAATTGAGCTGATCAGGCACTTCTTGTTCATGGTCTTCTTGAAATCCACAGATCCACACTCCTCTTCTGGCTTGAGGTACTGACTAAAACCCGGACCCGGACCGGTCCGCCGGACCCGGACCGAGTGACTAAAACCCGGACCCGGACCGGTCCGGCGGACCAGGTTAAAAAAATAAAAGGCTGCAAATCATCTGAAACGTCGAGAAAACTTTTAATTTTACATATAAAATTTTGATATTTACTTAAAAAAATTTCGTCGCACCAACATATGAGGGTCACAGAAAAGTTCACTTCTCGATCGAACAAATCGATAGAGAATGTTCTGAAACGTCCAGAAAACATAAAACTTTGGTATCGAATTTTCGAAAATTTACTTAGAAAAATTTCACTTCAGGTCGGGGGAGCGCCGGACCAAGTGACTAAAACCCGGACCCATATATTCGGGTCACAGAAAAGTTCACTTCTCGATCGAACTAATCGATAGAGAATCTTCTGAAACATCCAGAAAACATAAAACTTTGGTATCGAATTTTCGAAAATTTACTTAGAAAAATTTCACATCAGGTCCGGGGAGCGCCGGACCAAGTGACTAAAACCCGGACCCATATATTCGTGTCACAGAAAAGTTCACTTCTCGATCGAACTAATCGATAGAGAATCTTCTGAAACGTCCAGAAAACATAAAACTTTGGTTTCGAATTTTCGAAAATTTACTTAGAAAAATTTCACTTCAGGTCCGGGGAGC
>NW_025940578.1:0-4278 GCF_000764305.2 Hyalella azteca
TATGAGTCGTCATGAACATATTTTAACTCGTTGCGTCCATCGTCGACATGAAATATTTTGCTGTGAATAAAAGGGCTTCAAACTAAAAACAAATATTAGTTGAGCTCCTTACTTTTCAGCGCATTTTCTCATTTATGAAATAATGCACTATTGTGCTCGCCATATCCGTCTGTCCGTCCGTCTGTCTGTCCGTCCGTGACTTCATGTTTTCGTCGACGAGAAAATGCGCTCTCTGTCACTCACTGCTGTGAGTACTGAGTTATATTATTTTTTCTTGTTTATTATATAATATTTTATCTCCTTATTTTCATTCGATTACGAGTGGCGTCCCAGTTCTTACAGAAAATTTAATTCTCACTGAATTACGGCCTAATACTTCTAATTCTCGCAGAAATTTTAATTCTCACATAATTACTTCTTAATTCTCGCAGATAAAAAACAGTGATAAGAAGATGAGACAAGAAAATCATTCATTAGCTTTGTTTATCTGCCATGTCATTCAATAAATAACAACTTTATATAATATTGTATTAAATTAGACATAGGTATTAACTGCCCCTTCAAATAACCATCTATCTAAAAAAAATTTACCGGAATATAGCGTATAAAAGTTCGTTCAATACTTACAAATAACCAAGTTCGTTTATTATACTATATAAGTAATATGGTTTCTCTGTGGAGAAAATTGGTTACGAATATTTTCCGGTCAGCTACAATTTTTATGCCTCTATTTATTGCAATGGTTTGCATTCTATCCAAATATTGCATTCATCAAAATATTCCGATATTTGGTCGGCATATCTGTTTTTTTCGGCAACAGATTCTTCGTCATGAAGCAATAGTGGTGATGAAACAATTTTATAATCGCATGGTGAGTTTCTGAAAAATTGTCCTTATTTTTCAGCGATTGTTGCAATTAGTAGTAATATCGTTCGACATCAGTTGTTACTATAATCTCAACGACACCTCCAACAGTATTTAGTTTATGAATCACTTTCGGATAGCTTTCATTAACTGGCATCCACGCACATATATTTATGTGTTTTATAAGTACGATAAAAAATGCGCTCTCATTTTACTAAACTCTCCATTTCAACTTAGTTCATTCATTTCTATTCGCGATAAATAAATGTCTGATGGAAATAACAAATTTCATCATTTTTTAATGATTAATATTTTGAGGTGGTATTTATTATTGCATTACACATGTCACAAGTCAATTATTTGTGGGCGGACCTCGAAAAAAGGTTCACAACAACTTACCGCATATTTTTTAGACTTGGGATGATGTATCCGTTCACTGAATTGCCTGCTTTCTTTGCGCATTTTCTTAAAAAAAGTGAGTGAAGCTTTTTTAAACAGCAATGTAGTTTTTGGCGCTGCTCGAGTCTTCCTGACCCATGCAGTTTTGTCCAGCAAAAGCTCGTACCAGTACAAAAAGTGAACGATTTGGTTAATACGAACCATGAATTTTTTGAGTGCTGCTGAAACTACTGTGATATTAAAGAATCGTTGTACCCGAAAGAGGACCTGTCTTTTCTCGTCCGGTGCTTTTGACATTCGACTTCTGGTAAATGATGGCTATTGTTACATAAAAGCCATGAAAAATTCGATGGATTCGAATGATTGAAAAATGAATTGAATTCTAACGAACGCAAAAGTGATTATGGTTCCAGCGCATAAAAATATTCAGCGAGTGTTGGAAATTAATACCATACATTTGTGTGGGAGGTACAGTCTGTGTAATTCAAACAATTGAGGAGAGATTAGGAGTATAGAACCGAACGATACATTAATAAAATATTTTAATTGAAAATACTTGGGACTCACAGTGAGTGTTATGCACATGTTTTGTCGGCTCCTACATCATCTACTAATGATATTATAAGGGATAATTCAATGCTGAAATTAGAATTTTATTTCAAACAATAGCGACGTTGTAAATCGATCGTCAAAAATTAAAACGCTATCAGGATTTTCTGTTGGTATGTTAGCCGGAAATTCTGCAGGCACACATCATCATCAAAATTTTCCGTATTAGAACATTCTGCAGAGATGTTAGCAGGATATTCTGCTGTTATTTTTTTAGTATGCTGCAAATTAAGAATTCTATAGGGAATCAAGAGGAAATTCTACAGGTATATTACCTGTATTTTCCGTATTAGGGTGTTCTGCACTCTGCAGGTATGTTTACAGGATGAACCTTGAATTGTTTATAAAGGGTTTAGTAAATATTTCATCAGCATATATTTCAATATTATGGTGGACTAGGGTAAGCCGAGGGGTGGTCCATGGCCCCTGCAATAGTTAAACATGCACTATTGCCCCTGCGGGCGTCAAGATTACATGCTTAATGATCCTACAGGAACGATGAGATCCTATAAGAATGACGATCCTATAGGAAAAATGATCTTACAGGAAAGGTGAGATCCTATTTGAACGACGATCCTATATATAGTAACGATGATCTTTCAGGAATGGTGAGATCCCATTTAATTAATGATCCTATAGGAACGAAGATTCTAAAAAAATGATGATCCCATAGGAACGATGATTCTATAGGGACGATAGATAGTCGGAAGATTTTTCTAGTGGGCTAAACGAAAAGGACAATAAAAGAATTTAAGATAGTTTTAATTATTTTAATTTTTAAAAATATAATCTCTATAAGCCATGCACCTAACCTTGAAACATTATACTATCTATTTTAAGAACTAAAAATTTATGAAGATCAAAAACTATCACAAACCACAATTTTTTTATTGCAACTTCACACAAATCTGGAATTTCACGCTTATGTACATTGAGGCCTATAACAGCCTAGTGCAGCTGCGCATATGAAGAAAATCTTTGCTAATTAACCTACATGAGAAAAATGTTCAGTCCTAAAAATAATAATCCAAACATTTAACGTGCAGGTGCAGTTATCTTATCCAGAACGTATACTCTTAAATTATGGCATACCATACTCATTCAATACAATAATATAGCAAGATTGGAGCTATTGAAAATACTCAGGAGATTTTTTAACAACACAAATTGATAAATGCGTGTATTATTCCACCGTCGTTCACAAAATCAAAATTTTGAAAATTTTCAAATAAAATGAACCCAAATAATATTGGCCAAGTGGACCTCAGAAAAGAGAGTAAGAAATAAAAAAAGAATAATTAATGTTAATTGGACGCACCTGTAATTTTGTCTGATAAAAAGGCATTTTTCAAAGCTACATTCTAAGAAGTCTCATCACAAAAAAAAAGACAAGTTTCGAATTTCGTCCCTCAGATTAACAATTTCATTTATCATCACTTGAAGTAAATAATTTGACTGTCTAGACTCTAGCGGCCTACGGACTATAAATGACTGTCTCGTGACCACAACCATATGGTAGCTGCTTTACGACCTATGGACCATTTATTTATGACAGCCGAGTGAGCTACAGACCATATTTGGCTGTCAAGGGAGCTGCAGACCATTTATGCCTGTCAAGTGAGCTACAGACCATATAATATGAATGTCATGTGAGTTACAGATCATATATGACTGTCATGCGAGCTACAGGCCATGTATGACTGACAATGGAGCTAAATACCAAATAAGGCTGCCAAGTGAGCTACATGCCGTATATGGCTGCCAAGTGAGCTACAGACCATATTTAACTGCTAAGTGAGCTACAGACCATAAATGGCTGCCAAGTGAGCTATAGACCAAATACAGGGTTCATTATGAAAGTAGTCTGCGACAGGCCACATCAGGCCTACACTGCAGCGCCGAGATCGCTATGTAATAAGCATTATGTTATTGTGACGCGACGATCGGTTGCAGCATGGTCAAACCGGCTGGGAAATGTGGTGGGGGAAATGCCCTTTCAGTGCATCCGGTCGTCAGTTGAGTTCGAGCAGCATGAGCGGAGATACGCGCCTCCCCTTGAAGTTTGTTTTAAACTTTTGTAACACAGCGTCCTGGAGCGTTCGCTTGGACAACGATACGACATAAAGTTTTGCGTGAGGCTTGGAAGAAATGCAACCGAAACATTTCAGATGCTACAAGAAGCCTTCAAGGATGACTGCATTTCAAGATCATAATCTGGGAAGTGGCACAAGGCGTTCAAGGAGGCCCGGGAGGAAGTCGCCGACGAACCCCGTTCTGGACGCCCAACGACAACCCAAACTGAAGAGAACGTGGATCGTGTGCGCGAAGTTTTGCGATCAAAACGATGATCATTGTCTTCTTTGACATCCGAGGTATAGTCCATTGCGAGTTTGTACCGCAAGGAAA
>NW_025940579.1:0-812 GCF_000764305.2 Hyalella azteca
AAATTGTGTCTTGTCAGAGCAGCTTTTCCTCAGTTGCATCTACTTTACTTTAATGAAACTATGTTTATGAAATTCTGTTTGTTACCTTTAGCAGGCTAGTTTGGTAATAAGAATAAACTAATGTATGGTAAATAAAAAAAGGATCTGCTCGCACCCATATATCATGTGGAGTATAGAACATACAACTCCCATTTGACTATCGTTTAAAAATGTAGAAAAAAATTCAATTGTCTTCTAAATTCAATTGTCTTTACCTCTTCCATTTCAGAAGTAAAATTTGTTGATCCAATTATTTACTCACAAATTTTAAAACCATATATCATCCCACTAAGAAGGAAATTTGGGGCCCGGTTTTTATGCCAACACGCCCCAACGCAGCCCCTATTTATGTACCATGCTAAGCTTAACATTCGAAAGAAAAAAAGAAGGCAAATGAACGCAATTTAATCTGATTAATTAAGTTAAGCAACATATTTTTATCTTTGCTATGACAATAAGGATTTCAATATTCGTTCCCACCATTTGCTCAACACTATCGTCGTTCCCCCTGAAGTGTCAATTGATTAGATTTCCATCTTCGTTGTAAGCAAGAACATTTAAATTCTATTTTGCAAATGTTCAACCTATGTTTTTTCAGTCATCAGATACGTAGTAAACCCTGCACATCAACAATATTAAACCCTGCCCAGCAACAATTTTAAACCCTGCCCAGCAACAATTTTAAACCCTGCCCAGCAACAATTTTAAACCCTGCACATCAACAATAGTAAACCCTGCTCATCAACAATAGTAAACCCTGCACATCAACAATA
>NW_025940580.1:0-348 GCF_000764305.2 Hyalella azteca
ATGGATTTCAGATTCGTAATCTACACCCCAAAAAACATATAATTAAAAAAAAAACACCCTTTTTTTGGATGTAGTTAATCTGCAATAATACCACAAGATTTCATAGCTAGCTACCTACTGAAATTATAAGATATTACTATTAGAGCCACAATATTTCAGAAAAAAGTAGGTAGGACTTTTCCAGCCTCCAGGCTCCCCGCTCCAGGGATGGGCAGGCTGCAGGCACAAGGAGCAGTCCATGGTCAGGAAGGTGCAGCGTGTACGCCGGAGGTTCGTTTTCGGAGGTACGCCAGTACGCCAGGAAAGAAAGTTGCCAATATGCTTGCTAAAAACGGAAGTGTAACCCTC
>NW_025940581.1:0-385 GCF_000764305.2 Hyalella azteca
CAAATAAGTTACAAGCTATAGTAATTATCGACAAAATTCAAGCACGTCAAAGGAGAGGTAACACATAGTAGAGATCAAAACAGACTGTGATGATTATCCCGCGGCTGGATGTTGGGTTCCACTGATGTCAAAGCGAGGTGCCAAACAAGGTCCCAGAAGGATTACTAGAATTTGAAACAAGAACCAACACCAGGGGCCACAGCTATAAACTAAAAAACCTGCGTTGTAACACATCCATGCGACAAAATTTCTTCTCACTTCGACATGTGGAACCCTCCCTGATAGCATCCTTGACGCTCCGAGTATGAACATCTTCAAAAACAGACTAGACGAAGCTATGCAAGAGCATATGTTCAGTCTTAAAATGCCTAGCAAATTACGGACC
>NW_025940582.1:0-873 GCF_000764305.2 Hyalella azteca
TGTTCATCATGGCAGCGAAATAGGATGAGGCACTAAACGATTTCCTGTTTGTGATAACCCTAACTGGTTTGTCGAAATAGATAGATTTAGGCATTGCTATTATTTCAATTTTAGTTGAAAAATCTGAATGTCCTTTACCTCCCTTATGAGTTATAAAGCCAACAAGCGTTGGTTTATCCACAAAATAACCAACCATATTTTGGGCAGTTTCAGGAAGTCCTCCACCATTATTTCTAACATCAATGATGATTTTTTTAACATTTTTTTCTTTGAAAAATTGCATGACTTCGCTAAAAATGGCTCCACCATAAAATTTTTCGTAATAAACGTATCCGATGTTGTCATAGATTATTCCATAAATAAAATTTCCTTTAGATTGTAGGCTATTTTTGAGATATTTCGACTTTATTAGTTCTAAACTAAAATTCACATTAAAGCCATTGGTATAGTTGTATTTATAAGTATTTTTACCATTGTTTAAGGAATTATGTCCGTCCTTTAATTCTGCCACAAGTGAAGAGCACACCGCAAAAAGGCTGTCTTCTGTTGTAGAATTATTTACCTTATTCAAGTAGAATTCTTTCTTAGAATCCCAGTTAATTGATTTATAGTCAAAATAGACATAGTTTTCGTCCGCATATTTCCAAAGGCTTTCCACAACATCTTTTGGACTTACCGACGGGCTGACAAATTCCTTACTACAAGACGTACCAAAAAATATCACTAAAACTATTAAATAGAAGGTCTTCATTTTATTTTAAGAATTTTGTCGTGAAGTTAATCAAATGCGTTGCCTGAAATACAGGTTTTAACTCGCTTGTTTGTAAATAATTAAACGAATAATTCACACCAAATTTCCACTTTTGGTTATTC
>NW_025940583.1:0-615 GCF_000764305.2 Hyalella azteca
AAGAATTACGGAAATTCTACTATATAAAAATGTTGATAACAAGAAATAAGTTCATAGGCCTACCTGACGAGCCATAAATATCCTAATATCCGGGGTTTCGTGAGCAATAATTTTTCTCTTGATCGTTTTTTTTTCAATACATCCATACGTGAACACGAAAAAATCGACTTCTGCAGTAAGAAATCAAATTAATAACTAACTAACCCTAATTTACCTAATTTGTACCTAATTTACCCTAAGCGATTAAATCTAATTTTAAAATTAATTGTTTTGCACTCTGATCTGTCTGTATTTTGTCTCTCAGTTCAGATGTTGATGGCTCTTGTGATGAGTTTAGGACTTCGTAGTCCACGGTCACGCTGATGTGCCGCTGATAGCACGACAGTCATGCAGAAAACCTACCTTCTCTGCTAGGGTGAGTCTTAATAACAGACCATCCCAGGAGGTCTCCCTAGCAGAACGTCCTAGCAGGTCTCCCTAACAGACCGTCCTAGCAGGTCTCCCTAACAGACCGTCCTAGTAGATCTCCCTAGCAGACCGTCCTAGCAGGCCTCCCTAACAGACCGTCCATTGGAGGTCTCCCTAGCAGTCCGTTATAGGAGGTCTCCCTAACAG